>NW_024732867.1:1566406-1696406 GCF_018991925.1 Homarus americanus | reverse complement strand
CTCGTTAGTACCTGTTTCACCTGCCTCGTTAGTACCTGTTTCACCTACCTCATTAGTACCTGTTTCACCTGCCTCGTTATACCTGTTTCTGCCTAGTTAGTACCTGTTTCACCTGCCTCGTTATACCTGTTTCCTGCCTCGTTAGTACCTGTTTCACCTGCCTCGTTATACCTGTTTCACCTGCCTGGTTAGTACCTGTTTCACCTGCCTCATTAGTACCTGTTTCACCTGCCTCGTTAGTACCTGTTTCACCTGCCTCGTTAGTACCTGTTTCACCTGCCTGGATTAGTACCTGTTTCACCTGCCTCGTTAGTACCCTGACCTGCCTCATTAGTACCTGTTTCACCTGCCTCGTTAGTACCTGTTTCACCTGCCTCGTTGGTACCTGTTTCACCTGCCTCGTTAGTACCTGTTTCACCTGCCTCATTAGTACCTGTTTCACCTGCCTCGTTAGTACCTGTTTCACCTGCCTCATTAGTACCTGTTTCACCTGCCTCGTTAGTACCTGTTTACCTGCCTCGTTAGTACCTGTTTCACCTGCCTCATTAGTACCTGTTTCACCTGCCTCGTTAGTACCTGTTTCACCTGCCTCATTAGTACCTGTTTCACCTGCCTCGTTAGTACCTGTTTCACCTGCCTCGTTAGTACCTGTTTCACCGGCCTCGTTAGTACCTGTTTCACCTGCCTCGTTAGTACCTGTTTCACCTGCCTCGTTAGTACCTGTTCACCTGCCTCGTTATACCTGTTTCACCTGCCTCGTTAGTACCTGTTTCACCTGCCTCGTTAGTACCTGTTTCACCTGCCTCGTTAGTACCAGTTTCACCTGCCTCGTTAGTACCTGTTTCACCTGCCTCGTTAGTACCTGTTTCACCTACCTCGTTAGTACCAGTTTCACCTGCCTCGTTATACCTGTTTCACCTGCCTCGTTAGTACCAGTTTCACCTGCCTCTTTAGTACCAGTTTCACCTGCCTCGTTAGTACCTTTTCACCTGTCTCGTTAGTACCAGTTTCACCTGCCTCGTTATACCTGTATCACCTGCCTCGTTAGTACCTGTTTCACCTGCCTCGTTAGTACCAGTTTCACCTGCCTCGTTGTACCTGTTTCACGT
Source organism: Homarus americanus (assembly GCF_018991925.1). Lineage (NCBI taxonomy): Eukaryota > Metazoa > Arthropoda > Malacostraca > Decapoda > Nephropidae > Homarus > Homarus americanus. The sequence goes on along the minus strand of NW_024732867.1, from coordinate 1,695,297 downwards.
CTCGTTAGTACCTGTTTCACCTGCCTCGTACCTGTTTCCCTCGTTAGTACCTGTTTCCTGTCTCGTTAGTACCTGTTTCACCTGTCTCTTTGTATTGTTTTACCTGCCTCGTTAGTACCAGTTTCTGCCTCGTTATTATCTGTTTCACCTTCCTCGATTAGTATGACTTTTTTCACTCGTTAGTATCTGTTTCACCTGCCTCGTTAGTACCTGTTTCACCTGCCTCGTTAGTACCTGTTTCACCTGCCTAGTTAGTACCTGTTTCACCTGCCTCATTAGTACCTGTTTTACCTGCCTCGTTAGTACCTGTTTCACCTGCCTCATTAGTACCTGTTCACCTGCCTAGTTGGTACCTGTTTCACCTGCCTCGTTAGTACCTGTTTCACCTGCCTCGTGGTACCTGTTTCACCTGCCTCGTTAGTGCCTGTTTCACCTGCCTAGTTAGTACCTGTTTCACCTGCCTCGTTAGTACCTGTTTCACCTGCACTCGTTATACCTGTTTCCCCACCCTGCCTCGTTAGGCGCCTGTTTTCACCTGCCTCGTTAGTACCTGTTTTCACCTGCCTCGTTAGTACCTGTTTCACCTGCCTCGTTAGTATCCTGTTTCACCTGCCTCGTTAGTATCTATTTTTCACCTACCATTCCATTACCTGTTTACCTGCCTCGTTAGTATCTGTTTCACCTGCCTCGTTAGTACACCTGTTTCACCTGCCTCGATAGTACCTATTTCCACCTGCCTAGTTGGTACCTGTTTCACCTGCCTCGTTATACCTGTTTCACCTGCCTCGTTGTTACCTGTTTCACCTGCCTCGTTAGTACCTGTTTCACCTGCACTCGTTAGTACCTGTTTCACCTGCCTCGTTGAAGTATCTGTTTCACCTGCCTCGTTAGTATCTGTTTCACCTGCCTCCCGATAGTATATGTTTCACCTGCCTCGTTAGTACCTGTTTCACCTGCCTCGTTAGTACCTGTTTCACCTGCCTCGTTAGTACCTGTTTCACCTGCCTCGTTAGTACCTGTTTCACCTGCCTCGTTAGTATCTGTTCACCTGCCTCGTTAGTATCTGTGTTTCACCTGCCTCGATAGTATATGTTTCACCTGCCTCGTTAGTACCTGTTTCACCTGCCTCATTAGTACCTGTTTCACCTGCCTCGTTAGTACCTGTTTCACCTGCCTCGTTAGTACCTGTTTCACCTGCCTCCTTAGTATCTGTTTCACCTCCCTCTTTGTACCTAATCTCTGTTCCACCATGGCCCCCACCTAGTCTCTGTTCCACCATAGCCCCTCACCTAGTCTCTGTTCCACCATGAACCCTGCCTTAACCTCCTCTATAACATTAGGTGGCTTTAACTTCACTCCCAATTCTCTAAACTAAACAGAAACAGAACTGTACGAGTTTTACTCTCCTTGGATGACCAGCTCAACCCAGCCAGGTACAATGTATATATTTTACAGATTTGGTGACGAGTAAGTTAGATGCATTTAGCATGTATTGCATAGGGCCTAGTATAGTTTGTATTAGTCTTTTGATAACCGAATTTGGTTTCATTAATTCCCTTTCTCAGACTGTTGCGGGATGTCTAAATCCTTTTGAGCTTAGGTTAGGTTAGGTTAGGTTTGGTTTGGTTAGGTTAGGTTAGGTTAGGTTAGGTGAAGTGATAAAGTAAATTACAAGACTGGTGGAATGACCGTCATTAACTCTTGACCTTGACCTTAACCTTAACTTTGATCATTCACTCAGCCATGGTTCCTGGGGCTGGTTTGGGTCACTGTTATAGGAACATCACAGAGATCATGAAATTGAGCATAACAACTGATGTAATGTTCGAAAGGATTTATATGCTGGTTGACCGTCCGACAAAGGCATTATAACACCCTCTCACTGTCTGAAGGTCATGAGAAGGTAAGTCGTAGTTTATATCGGGAATTACAAACACTGCATATAAGAAACATGTGGGAAGGATTGAAAATGTTGAAGATGGATAGAAAATTATCTAATTCATTCTGAAGTTTCTATGGAGTGAAAAAAAAAAAATATATATACGTATATATATATATATATATATATATATATATATATATATATATAATACGGAGAATAGCCCATCCGGGCACAGGTGATCGAAATAAAGTAATTCCCAGTGAGATTATGTCAAGGATGTGCGATACTTTTATGGGTGATAAATTAGTTCATGGGTGGTTGGTAGTTAGAAAGAGAAGTGAATGTTAGAGTTTTAAGGAGCAGGTAAGTTAGAGTGGAACATGAAGAACACTTGAGAGTTGCCGAAGAAGTTGATCCGACGATTAATCCAGAAAATATAAGGTGCTAAGATTAGTGAATACGTTTGAAGGAATGTAATAAGAGAGAGTTAATATTGAATATATGTAACAAAACGTCATGAAGAGAAGAGAGAAATAATTGACTGTTAGCTTGAGTGGAAACAGAGTGAAGAGTAAGTGAAGTGTTTCAGGTATCTAGAAGTGGATGTGTCAGCGAATGCAGAAATGAAAGACGAACTGAATCACAGAGTGGCTTAAGGGCAGAAGGTAAAAGTTTCATTGAAAATTATATAAAGAGAGAATTTTTGTCAAAGGAAGCAGAGATGTTACTGTACAAGAGGATGGTCCTAGACGCTGGTATATGAGGAACAGTACAGTTGTATCGACGGAAATAATGTATTTTAAAGCCTCAAATAAAATGAATAATATATAGATAATATGAACACCTGGTAATAAGTAGTGGTTGAAGTGTAAGCTGTGTCTGGCGTATTGAAAGAAAGAGAAAGGAAAGATTAATAAATGAGTGTTAGATTAGAAGTAGACGGTAATAATGGGAGAGAAGGTGATAGGAGATGGTGAAAGATATGCAAGGTAGGAAGGGATGATCGGAGAGCGTGGTGTTAATGGTCCACTTACAGCTGGTAGGTGGCACGAGGGGGTATGGTCGACAGGAAACACTAAATACTGTATTTATATCTTGACTATAACCATGACAGAATTAATGACGTACACTAAGAGAGGCACAAAAGTATTAACCATCTATACAGATACACATAAATACTCTTGTGTTTTTGTGTTATATGTGTATGATATGTTTTATATGTGTGTGTGTGTGTGTGTGTGTGTGTGTGTGTGTGTGTGTGTGTGTGTGTGTGTGTGTGTGTGTGTGTGTGTGTGTGTGTGTGTGAGAGTATTTAAACAAACAAACACACTTCACACGCAAACATACAAATAGCCGACATGTGCCTCTAGACTCTGGCATAAAGAAGAAAAAAAAAAATGTTTTGTATAAGCCAATGTTTACCAGATTAGCTTCACGTTGGACAGGAGAGAGCAGGTTTATGTTCTGATCTATGAAGCGGATAAAAAGTCTTTGGTTTAGTAAGAAGGATGATGAGTCACGTCTTAGTGGCTAGATCAAAGACTACACCATTGTTTATGTTAAGGTCATCTGTGAGTCCCGGGGAAACATTTGTATACACTATGACACAATTGAAGGACGCTCATACTTAAGACAGTGATATACAGTACGCATCAGTTGCATATACTTAAGAACTACAGACGGGAATTCACCCCCCACAAACACACACACACACATACATGCACATACACACACATACATACATACACAAATTATCTTTACAGATCAAGGGACGAGGCACTAAGACCGGAACACAAGGTCAAATAGTGACGTCTTTGGTACAAACTAAGCAATGCAGAGGTTAGTAAGCAACTGTTTCTCTGGTGTAATTATCACGCACTCTAATACAGTAAATACGAATAAGGCAAATGTAAAAAGTATTAAACGTAACAAAGTAGCGGAAGGCGGAAGAGGCAACCTGTAACGATAGTTTTATCCGCTGTATCTAACGAAGTGATAAAAAAAATCCCACTAACGACATTGGCGGCAAAGACGAAAACCTACTGAGACTAAAAGGGGAAAAGTTCAATTACCACTAAACTTTTTTATCAGATTCCGCAAATGTTAAAAGCCCCGAGGTAACGTAACTGGCCATAACATCTACTAGTCGGTGACAGAACCGAAACTCTCACAGAGAGGGAAACATTTCTGCCGCAGAGTTTTATCGCTGACAGTGAAGGTCTAACCTGCCTAAACTTTGCCATTACCAATTTAAAGCTGAAAATAAATCCCTTTTGTTTCGTCCACATCAGTAGTGTTGTGTCAGTGTGTTCATGTAGTGGCCTTAATGTTTGGCTGGTGAGGGAGAAGTGCAGTCAAGGATATGAGGGAGCGGTACAGTCAAGGAGGTGAGGGAGCGGTACAGTCAAGGATGTGAGGGAGCGGTACAGTCAAGGATGTGAGGGAGCGGTACAGTCAAGGATGTGAGGGAGCGGTACAGTTAATGATGTGAGGGAGCGGTACAGTCATGGGATGTGAGGGAGCGGTACAGGGCCAATGATGTAAGGGCGTACAGTCAAGGATGTGAGGGATGGGTACAGTCAATGATGGGCGGGGCGGTACAGTCAAGGATGTGAGGAGCGGTACAGTCATGATGTGAGGGAGCGGTACAGTCAAGGATGTGGAGGGAGCGGTACAGTCAATGATGTAAGGGGGCGGTACAGTCAAGGATGTGAGGGAGCGGTACAGTCAATGATGTAAGGGGCGGTACAGTCAAGGATGTGAGGGAGCGGTACAAAGCCAAGGATGTGAGGGAGCGGTACAGCCAATGATGTAAGGGGCGGTAGCCGGCGATGTGAGGAGCGGTACAGTCAATGATGGAGGGAGCGGTACAGTCAAGGATGTGAGGGAGCGGTACAGTCATGATGGGAGGGAGCGGTACAGTCAATGATGGGCGCGGTACAGTCAAGGATGTGGGAGGGAGCGGTACAGTCAAGGATGGAGGAGCGGTACAGTCAATGATGTAAGGGGCGGTACAGTCAAGGATGTGGAGGGAGCGGTACAGTCAATGATGGAGGGAGCGGTACAGTCAAGGATGTGAGGCAGCAGTACAGTCAAGGATGGAGGGAGCAGTACAGTCAAGGATGGAGGGAGCGGCAGCAAATAATGATGTGAGGGAGCGGTACAGTCAAGGATGTGAGGGAGCGGTACAGTTAATGATGTAATGGAGCGGTACAGTCAAGGATGTGAGGGAGCGGTACAGTCAAGGATGGAGGGAGCGGTACAGTCAAGGATGTGAGGGAGCGGTACAGTCAAGGATGTGAGGGAGCGGTACAGTCAAGGATGTGAGGGAGCGGTACAGTCAAGGATGTGAGGGAGCGGTACAGTCAAGGATGTGAGGGAGCGGTACAGTCAAGGATGTGAGGGAGCGGTACAGTTAGAGACGTGACCAACTAAACTGTCTCTTCACTTCACTGTCAGACCAACATCAACAAGAAGTCAACACTCATGATGTCTATATATTTCCTAAGGAACACATAGACATAAAATACACACATACAGAAAATAAACACACACACACACACACACACACACACACACACACAAATACACACACACACACACACATACGTGGAAACCAAATGGAAAAATTATACCAACAGCACCACGGAAGCTCACCACCACTTCTTCCCCGAGAAGTCCGTCAGATCTCACCCAGCTTACTTGCCCTGGATCACACCTCGGATCAAAAGACTTATGCAACAGAGAGACGGAGCCTTTTATCTCAATGACCACATCCGCTACAGGTCCCTTCGCAACCGAGTCATCCGCGAAATACGCACTGCAAAGAAGTCTCACTACCCAACCAAATTACAACACCTGAAGCAGACCAACATCAGTCAATGGTATGGTAAGCTTAAAGAACTCTGTGGACTAAACAATAAGACACACTCCCTCCCCTTCCTTAACCATCTCACTAATGTTGACGCAGATGAGCAATCAAATAACAATTTCGCTACTATATGCCAGACGCTCCCCCGGCTTGACACAATCAATCTCCCTGCTTACCCACCAGCCCCTTTTCCCACTGACTTAGTAGAAGAATTCGAAGTAGCAAAACGTCTGGCCAAACTAAAGTTAAAACGCTCTCCCACCCCCATTGACTTACCAATGAAACTCTTCAAGGAATTCTCCCCGGAGCTTGCTAAACCCCTATGCTCCATCATCAATGCTTCTCTCAGTCAAGCCAGATGCCCAGCTGACTGGAAGACCTCTTATGTATCACCAGTGCCCAAGTCAACCAGCCCACAATCCTTAAATCAGCTACGACCTATTGCAATTCACCCCAATACCCAGCCTAATCTGTGAAAGTTTTGTGTTCGACTGGGCTTATGCTGATATTACAGGAGTCGTAGACCCTCAGCAATTTGGCAATATGAAAACTTCCTCCACCACTCACTGTCTTGTCAGTTTTCTCGATTTTATATACCGCCATTTCGAGAAACGAAAAACGTCTGTAGCTGTCGACTTCATTGATTTCACTAAAGCATTCGACCTAGTCGACCACAATTTAATCATCAACAAAGCTATTGACCTCGGGCTTCGGAGAAGTACCATGGATTACAGACTTCCTTAGTGACCGACGCCAAGCTGTACGCTTCCGAGGGGCTGTCTCCACCTTTCAGTCACTCACCTGTGGCGTCCCCCAAGGCACCAATATGGGACCACTCTGCTTCCTTATGCTTATCAATGATACCCTAAGAGAAACCCCTGCTCGCTGGAAATATGTCGACGACTCCACCATTGGGATCAGTGTCAACAATTCTGCTCCCGACTATACCGCACTTCAGGATTTATTGAACAGTCTCCAAAACTGGGCCACCAACAACCACGTCTCCATCAACCATACCAAGACCATGGTTATGCACATCAACCTCTCCTCCGACATTGTCCCACCCCTTACATTACTTTAGGTTCCAACACACTCCAGGTTGTAGATTCCACTAAGCTCCTCGGCGTCACCATAGACAACAAACTAAATTGGAAACCACACGTCAGTGAAGTTGTCAAATCCTCCAGTTTTCGTTTCCACCTCATCCGCCGACTCAAGTCCCTCGGAGTTCCTGCACCCGAGCTCCTCAGTCTTTACTCAACATTCATACTTCCCAAGCTCACCTATGCCTCCTCTACCTGGTCTTCCTCCCTAAATGCCACACAACGTAAACACCTAGAGAAGGTGCAAAAGAGGGCATGCAAGATTATTCTCTCCCCTTCCTACTCCACACACCAAGAAGCGCTCAACACACTGGCCCTTTCGACTCTCACTGACCATCACCACAACCTCATCTGCAAATTTGGTAAGAAGCTTCTGCACCATCCTCGACACCGGCTCCTACTACCACCTGAGATCCCTAGCCCGAGAATTGCTCTTCGACACCACAACCGCATCCACCCCATACGTGCACGAACTGATCGCTATAAGAACAGCCCATTCCCAACCATTGTAAAAATTATCAATATCTTGTAATAAACCAGTGTATTCACTCCCAGTAAATCCTACTTCTTGCACTGTCATTATGTTGAAATGCACTGTAGTTTGAGCTTTTCCCCATCTAGTTATTATATATCTTATTTGTATCACTTATGTTACTTGTATAATATTTGTAAATCGAAACCCATTCCCCAATTATGTAACTGTATATTTTCAGACTTCTGGCTGCTATGCTCTTTCAATAAACCGTTAATTATTATTATTATTACACACACACACACACACACACACACACACACACACACACACACACTGGTTGCTCCTCGTGTAACGGGGATGGTCGGCCCAAGGGCCACCAAGGCGTGAATTTGTTTAAAGTGTAGAAGCTGTCGCCTACACAACAACCACACCCTAAGTTAACAAGCTGCATGACCCAGTGTCAAGGAATAGTCTGAGAAGACCGGACAACTCGCCAACTGCACTGGCTAATCATTACCCCGGAATAGGATCCGCAAATCGATTAAGATCCAGGTTCCCAATTACTGTTGGGTAGACAGAAGCAAACTGTGTAAAAAAAACTTGCCCATAGTTTCACCCTGCCCGGGGATCGAGCCCGGGTCCGCTCGCTTGCGAGTCGAGCATTCTGACCATTACACACACACACACACACACACACACACACACACACACACACACACAGGGTCATGAATCAGTAACGCTTGAACTTTGACCAGAAGAGGTTAATCGTCTAGAATGTAATTATTCTCAGTAAAATATGAATGGCGTTGTTCACATTACAAGAATCAAACTTTACGAGAATTTTGACTTAAATATTTATATTATTCACACTCCGAGGATGAAGGTTTACGTAAGAACATTCCCTTTCTTATCCACAACAAACTTTCTTCACACACCTCTTCTTTGTAAATTAAAATAAAACTTTCTCACACACAGGAAAACCTTTTGGATAGACAATCAAGCGGTCAGAATTATTCAAACTTTATGCAAAACTTCTTTATTTTATTACGTGTCATAAATGTTAATTGTTCCTGATTATAGATTCTATCTGTTAATTTGTCTTTTCATATTTCTCATAAACAATTCTTGAACAACTCCTAACCATCATTAAAGTAATTTTATAAATGGTTGCCTTAAAGTGCCTTGGTTTTGGGTAGTTGTGAGGGAATAGTATATATTAATAATAATAAATAATAGTAATAATTAAAATCAATGTCAAATATTCGCGAGACATGGTACACAACCATTTATTGACTAAAACACAAACTAGCCAGTCAGTCTGCCAATCGCAGAGCAGGGCGGGATTGTTCAGCCAATCAGGGGTCAATGAGTCGGAGTGTCGTCCCTCCAAAGTAGTCAATTGTGGGGAAAATTGGTGATGGTGCGGTTTGGGTTGTTTAATTGCCTATTCAAAGTGTTGGGTTACTCGTTCACTGGGATTCCTTCGAAGCCGGAAGAGAAGTGATGTGCGCTGGGAGGGTGAGAGGGTTGGTCCTTCCCTCAGCCAGAGCCCATCGGTAAGAGAACCTTCCATTTATATTATTGATTTGTTTGTGTTATGTTCGTTTGTGATTTCCTTATGTTTTGTTGGTTTTTGACACATTTCTATGTTGACTGTTGAGGTGTTATGTTCAATAAGCCGGGTGCTGTTAATACTGTATGAGTTTTAGCGAAATATTATAAATATGTTGATATGTTGTTTTGGTGGACTCTACCCACGTCTAGGACCGGGCGTGGGAAGCGTCATCATCAGTGTTCGACAGTCCTTGTCCTCTAGGGGACATACAGTATATATTCTGACTTATCCAGTAGTGGGCACTCGGGGAGGCCAACAGACCAGAGTTTACCGGATCCCAGTTCAGGGGTGACTTCAGTCTAACCCCATCCCTTGAGTATGCTGTTCGGGGGAGTTGGAACTCCTCTGTACTCGGGTGGACCTCTCGCTTCCATACACCACTACTGACAACTCGTCGGCAGAGCTGTTGTGTTGTACCTGATGTTCTGGTGTCGGCAGATCATGATATTCCCGGAGTAAGCTTACTTATTATATTACTTTTGTGTGTATATATTATTGTAAATAAATTTATAATTTTAATGGACAATTTTCCTTTAGCACCTCAGAATAGATTGGTGTAACAGTCTACCATCAAAGATCCTATTTGGCCTTTACAGTAGTTGAGTCTTCCTTTATTAACTACAGGAAGTGATGTTTGTATGGCGAAAATATAGTTTTGTTATTGTTTCTTTTATATTTTTATTTTTATTTTTATTGTTCTTTTTCTTGGTAATAATTGTTTTCGTTCTTGGTCGGCCCTTGTCCTCCAGCCTTTATCCTGCTGAGTTTTCCGTCATTTTCTTCAACGTTCGACATTTCTTCAAACCTTTACACGTCCCTCTACCACGTCTTGTTTGGCTTCTCTCTTCATCTTTTTCTTCCTCCTTCTTCCCTGTTCTCTTCTTCTTTACAAAGCAATAAGCTCTTGCCACCGCATCCTTTCCTCTCTCATTCTGGTGAGTGAGTTTATTCGGTGAAATATTTGTCTTGTAATGTAACCAAAGTCTCCTCGTGATACTGAATCCATCTAGGAATTTCCACTCTGGCGTCGTTGTCCTCACCTTTACCAGGGATAAGTTGTTTGTTTTTACCTCCATTTTTACATACATTTCATACACACTAGATAAACCTTCTTTTACTATCATATAATCAATACATTTGTGTTTGTCTCTGACTATAACACACAGGACGGGATATAAGGTCTCAGATATCTCTCTGTTTAGTCATGGTCTCTTTGTGTTGGAGCATAACAGTCTTCTGCGAGTCTGCAAGAGGATAGAGTTAACTAAAACACTTTAATAAACTTGACTTGGTGAACACACGAGCAGCTTGAAGAAGTTTGGTTGATCGTCAACACCATCCTTGTTAGCTTGAGTGGCCGGGAATTGGGGTAGGATTGTGGGCAGGAAAGGAAAAGAGTGATGGTAGTGGGTGGAGAGAGAGTGATGGTAGTGGGTGGAGAGAGAATGATGGTAGTGGTGGGGCGGAGAAGGCGACATACAACTCATGGGGAGAAAGAATAGGGAGGTGATGAAGAGAAGAGGAAGAGAGATAAATTGGAGAGGAAGAAACAGCATGGAGTGTGGACATGGAGGAGTGAGAGACCCTGAAGGTACAGTACAGTGGTTTATCCAATTCTGAGTCTAGACAAACTGGGGAAGGGTGTCCGAATTATCAGAAAGTCAAGACTATCCGAAATAAAAGTGCAAAAAAAATGTTATACACATACTGTATATTTGAAGTATTTTGAATGTAATCTATCCAAAATAGTATTTACCGTATTTCACAACATAAATAAAAAAAAGATCTTTATATCCTCCCAAATTCTGCAAAAGTCACCTGCTTTTATACTCAGACTGGTTAATCCTAAGGGATGTTGTTGCCAATCCTGGACTAAGACCCAAACTCTCCCATTTGACACACTGGTTCCCGGATGACCAGATGAACCCAGAACGAAATAATGTACACATTCTGAATACACCATCTTTGGATATTTAATTTCTTAGAAAAACTATGAAATACACTAATCCAAATTCTGTACAAACTAAATGTCTCAGACAGGACTAAAACTACAGTAAATGATGATACTGGAAACACCTCGCCCTGTACCTGTCCCTCACGAGTGGTAGTCACCATGATAGACGTGTAAGACCTGTCCAATCCTGTTTACTCGCTAGCGACAAGGTGTCCCATGAACTTCCTTTTATAAAATATTTAACAAAGAATGAATGAAAAGTTATATTTCAGCACAAACTAACGCTGGGAAGATTTATATGTAACCGGGCAAGTGTTTTCTAAAGTCCGTGTACCTGGTGTTACCCGTCGAATAAACATATTTTGTTTTAATCCGACACAAAGGTTCAAAGGAAGAGATTAAGAAATAGTAATAGACAGTGAGAGGTTCATCAACATGAATATTGTGAAGGACACGACTCACACCTTGTTGGGTAATGACCTGACGGAGGTGAAGATCAATGGACCAAGCTTGTTGATATTTACGCCAGAGGGAGGAGCGATCAAGGAGAAGGGGGAAGGAAAGAGCTAACAGGATGGACACAACTGGCCTGAGTTAAACTGTGAACTTTAAACATTTCTAAAATTGGACTAATTTATGATGATACAGAGTTAATGATGCATATATATTTATATTATAGGTTACGTATCACTGATAATTGCATAATATTATGTTACGAATCTGTATTTCAGCCTGATATTTATCGCGTGTCTGTCATCCCTCAGGAGTGAGTTTAACCAAAATAAACGAATTTCATGAATCTGAAATTAATTTGGGGATTAACCAGCGGACTATAGTGTCCGTGCTGAGAGTACCTCGTGTGTGGCTGAATTATGATATTTTATTAACAGCCTTATTTGTTTTATCAGTAAATGTATTTTCATTACAAAAAATAGCAAATGAACAAACACCTCACAGCCCTCACAAGTTGAAAAAATAGGAATAGTAAATTTCCATAAAATAATTATCATCCCAGGTATAACAAATGTCAAAGCAAGTAAACTTCAGACGTCACAGGTAAATTGCAAATATGATCCTCCAAGTTTGTTGTTTTAGAGAGAGAGCGAGAGAGAATTTTCATTCATTTTCGTTCATATTTTACTGAATTTTCCCAATTTTGCATAAAGCTTCTGGAATCACTTCCCTAGGTTTTCCCAAATTTTCGTGGTTTTATATAAATTTTACCTACTTTTCCTGAATTTCCATGTATATTTGTTTGACTTTTCACATGTTTTCACTGGTTTTCCTCATCTTCAATTACATTTCTCTGAGTTATCCTGAATTTTAAGTAGTGGGGAGAGAATGGTGACCCGCGGCATCAGACCCATCTCAGTTAACGACACCCGCCACCACCTTGTTGCCAGGGCAGCCGTGAGAGTTAGCCGAGAAGCCTCCTCGCTCTCAGACTTAGAATACTCGGATTTGTGATTCACGTCAGGTGTAAGGCAGCACGAGTCTACATCACCTGCCACACACACCCACATACAAAAGTCTTGGTCAAACTGGATCTGAAGAATACCCTTAACTTGTAGAGAAGAGATGTGAGTATTGAAAGTTCGACAATATTTCCTTTGCCTTTATCCTCCATCACATCTTCCTACAGTGATGAGTCTTATGTTACTTCTTGCAGATTATAAACTAGGTCACGCCGGGGCAATGACCAGGGTGATTCACTTCTTGTTTTCATTTGGGAGGGACGACATCACAGACGATCTTTATAGATAGTTCAGTAGGTTACTGGGCGCTCCGGTACCTTTATGAAACGATATCAGGTAACTGGAATGCCACAAGGAGGATCGTGTCTGTCTTAACTCCTAGGTAAATTTGTCTCCTTCAGCAGTGACTTTGCTATCTAGTTATTTTGCCTGAAACCAAAGTCATTGATCAGCCACACATCAAACTACTTAATGCTTCGCTCTAGTCAAACACCATCCAAACCTTCGGACAAAAGGCAGCTTACCTGACAAAGTTGCTCATGACGGCTTCTACTTCCACACCACATATCTAACCTTAATCAGCTAACTTACTTTCTGGGTGCTCAACCTCTTGCAGTAGGTACGACTCAATAACGTTTGTATTAGATAAATCCATGAACCTGTCACAGTACTACTCACAGTGATGGTAAAACTACGGTCTTGATGAAGACTTCAGGTATGTATTATCTCTTTAACAACATTCTTATCACCATCCAGTACAACCAATGAGCGAGTGGGTTAAAGTATATCTGGACATATAAGACTCTGCAAGACTCTCAGGGAACAGCCCAAAGGGATGCTCTCGTAGCCTATCACCCAGACCAACTCCCACAAAGGCTTACGAACTATCCAGCTGGGATAGCCTCATCCTAGAAAATATTACCCCAGCATTGTTTGAGGAACCACCATCAGAGAAAAGATATTACCCGGCTTCAAGCTGTAAGTGCCCCCATCAGTGCCACACACTTCCATCTGACCATTCCAAAAATTCTCCTATAGGCGCCTGCCTCGACCTACATGCTATAAGTATTTCCTCACCGAATACAGGATCATCTGTGGAAGGATAATAGCTGACCAGGATGGGTTTCATGGTCTTAATTGTGAAAACTACAATCAACAAAATGTATGACATCACCCAGAGGTGGCTCCCTATAGCCCCTGTGTGCAGCAGGAAGAGATCCTCGTCTCTTTAGGTCGAACGACCCCAGAAAATGCCTCTGCCCCGGCATATATTTAACTCTCCAAAAGTGTAACAAACCATTCAGCATCAAGACTGCCAAGTGTAAGGGATTCAAACGACCTAGGTCAGAAGAGCAACCAGCTTCCTGTTTCAGTTTCCAAATGTTGAGATCAAGTAAGGGAAGTCTAGCTGAATCCTCTCCTGTCCTCCTGTCTCATAGGAGCTGGAGTAGGCACACGACCTGTAGTTCTTATTTAAATTTCCGTAACCATTAAAGAAAATAATCTGATAAATAAATCGAAATAGAGGAATGGTTCGAGGAGAAGATGAGAAGTATATGAAACGAGATAAAAACACCGTCATTCTCTTGTTTACGTGAGATTATGGAAGAGGGGGAAAGATATTGTGGCAGGGAGAGAGGGAGAGGGATGGGGGATAGAGATTATAGTAGGGGAGAGGGAGAGAGGGATGGTGGAGCGAGATTATAGAAGGGAGAGAGGGAGAGGGATGGTGGAGTGAGATTATAGAAGGGAGAGGGAGAGAGGGATGGGGGAGTGAGATTGTAGTAAAAAAAGAGGGGGAGAAGGGTTGGGAAGGAGAGCAATGTAAATAATGTACTGGGGTTAGGCAGAGGATGGGGGGTGGGGGGTACAAGGGAAAGAGGGAGGGAGGGAGGGAGGGAGGGAGCGTCTTATGGATAGGGAGAGGGCAAGGAGGGAGTATAATCGGGAAATAAAGTCGAGTGATAGGACGAGTTGACAAGAAAAAGCTCAAAATACAAAATATTACATCATCAACACCGCCATCTTTCACGAAATCCCAACCACAGTGTTGACGAATATCTATAAGATCCCTGAATTATACCGTCGGGTCCAAGCATTTTCCTCTGACACGGACAGGAAAAGGAGAAAGAGGGGGGAGGGGAAGAAGAGAAAGGGGGAGAAGAGAAAGAAGGAGAGAAGAGAGAGAGAAATGAGAGAGAGAGAGAGAGAGAGAGAGAGAGAGAGAGAGAGAGAGAGAGAGAGAGAGAGAGAGGAGGCGGTAGTGGCCGTCATCAGCAATGAATGGAACGCGTTTTCCTGAAATAATGGACTTGGAGTCGGGATGATGAAGGTGGAATAGGATTAGCGCTCCCCTCCGCACGTCAAGGGTCGACCATCACTCGCTCACCTACACGCTAATTCCCACACTAAGTAGCCTCCACTCCACCTCCTCTTACCCTAACCAGCACTTAAACGCTACTCCAGACTTAGACACATAAACGTTACTGCACCTACACACACACACACACACACACACACACACACGCACACACACACACACACACACACACACACACACACACACACACACACACACACACACACACACACACACACACACACACACACACACACACACACACACACACACACACACACACACACACACACACACACACACACACTTAATGTCGGGGCTGCGGAGTGCACATTGGTGTACCTTCGGTAGCCATTTTTACAACTGGATAGGTTCGGTGACGTGTACCTGGCTCTCGGACACTGAGAGACTCGGGTGAGATTAAATATGGACATAATAGTGAGATTAGGATTATTTTTCGTACAGTTATCTCTTGCGAAAGCTATTGAATTATTATTTCGGAGTTGTAGAATAAATTTCATAGATGCCAACTGTAGTCCAGTTCTCACACACATGATCTACTTGGCCATACTCCTCTCCTGGGGTCCGTTTAGGTAATAGTGAGTATAGTACATTAGTACAGTATATGGTGTCTGTCAGTAATAAATACCTTGGGATTTTAGTCAAAACTTGGTAAATTGGCTGAGAGTAAACATCATGATGAATCTCGTTTAATTACTTTCCATTTGTTGTTCTTTTGTGATACAAGACCAAACTATTTTCCTATTTAAAATCTTTAAAGAGCCCAGTCCAGAGTGTTTTCAATAAGCAATATAATGGGATTTCTATCTGATTTATCTCACCAAATTCTATAAAATTCTAGCAACTAGATTTGTAGCGTCGATTAAGTTACACCCAGACAGGAGGTTACCAAGCACAGGTGAACCATGAACAATGACAAGGAGAAAAAATGATCACTATATCCTCAAAGATCTGAACCATAAATAATAACGTTATATATCCACTATGTCTTAGCCTTAAAAATTAATGAGCTAACACTGAAAATTTGGGCATGTCTCCTTAAGCACAGTTGTTAAAATTGCAGTAGTGTAATGCATTATAACATGAACGTCAATAATCATATACACAGCCTTAATAATCCTCAGTAAATTTAGGCCCACCTTACATAGCGAAGTGTGACATTAAGGTGAGGAGGTAACAGATAGATTATTCAATGACGTGTGTGTGTGTGTGTGTCTGTGTGTGTGTGTGTGTGAGGGAATGTTCTTGTTCATCCTTGTGAGGAAAAATAAAAGACTGGTCGCCTGTGTTTACGTCTCTCTCGACGCCTGAAAAATTAAACAGTTGACACCAAGCTGATGCTCGGCTGGAGTTCCTGTGGTGATAGCTTGTTAGCAGACAGTCTCTCTCTCTCTCTCTCTCTCTCTCTCTCTCTCTCTCTCCTCCTGTCCCTCTCCCCCTGCCTCTCTCCCTCCCCTCATCTCCCTCTCATTACAGTTTTACGACACTTCTCAGGGACTTTACAGGTAATTATCTCTCAATTCAAATTAACTCTTCAGTGGAAAAGTTTGGGGAGGCAAAATATCTCATTATATAAAAAAAAGACAATGAAATAATTTAAATTTTCTTTGTCTTCAAATTCTTTACGAAGTTAGTTATGTAGATTACTCTTTTTACTCATTTACTCTCTCTCTCTCTCTCTCTCTCTCTCTCTCTCTCTCTCTCTCTCTCCTTCCCCTCTTGCTCTTTCTTTTCCCTCTCTCCTTTCTCTTCTATTGTAATTAAAACTGTGGTGTACTTAATTTGAACTTAATGATGATGATGATGATGATGATGATGATGATGATGATGATGATGATGATGATGATGATGATGATGATGATGATGATGATGATGATGATGATGATGATGATGATGATGATGATGATGATGAATGATGATGATGATGATGATGATGATGATGATGATGATGATGATGATGATGATGATGATGATATTGATGATGATGATGATGATGATGATGATGATGATGATGATGATGATGATGATGATGATGATGATGATGATGATGATGATGATGATGATGACTACACTTTTTCAACCATAAACTTTGCTAAATCAAAGACAAACGAATCATTTCATCATAAGAAAACTATGTGAAATCGGAGGACAGAAATATCGTACATGTTTCTGCCTTCAATCGCCTCAAGTAGTTCTTTTCTACCGAACCGAACCGGGCGAACCGAACCGGAGCCGAGGAGCCAGACCGAACCGAACCGAGGAGCCGAACCGGGCCGGGCCGGAGCCGAACCGAACCGAACCGGAACCGAACCGAACCGGGCCGAACCGAACCGAACCGCCGAACCGAACCGAACCGAACCGGAACCGAACCGAACCGACCGACCGAACCGAGACCGAACCCGCCACCGAACCGAACCGAACCGAACCGAACCGAACCGAACCGAACCAGACCAGACCCCAGAGCCAAGACCAGACCAAACCAAGCCAAACAGACCAAACCAAACCAAACCAAACCAAACCAAACCAAACCAAACCAACCAACCAACCAACCAACAAACCCAACCAACCAACCAGACCAACCAACCAACCAGAGCCAAAGAAGACCAACAAACCAACCAGACCCGAAACCAAACCAGGAGCCAAGGCCAGGACCAGGCCAGGACCTAACCTGGGCCAGACCTGGCCTGGACCAGATGGGCCAGAAACTGGGCCTGGCCAGGCCAAACCAAACCAGGACCTGGCCTGGCCTGGCCTGGCTAACAACCTGGCCTAACCTAATCATCTTTTTTATTCCCTTGCAAAATGAAGAAGTGTTAGGTTAAATGACAATTCACATTAGTCGTGTCAGGTGCGTGTGTTTTCATTATTATTATTATTATTATTATTATTATTATTATTATTATTATTATTATTATTATTATTATTATTATTATTATTATACAACTTCATTAGAACTATTACCTCCAAACTAGTAACAAACGGTACACGATAACTGGGACAAGAGTACATAACCTTTTTCTTAAATATATGAGAAACATTGCCTCTGGTATACAATAGAGAAAAATACCTGGCAATTAGTATAGGGTGATTATAGACATTTATTGATGGCAGTTCGGAGTGAAGGTATGTAACAGGGAATGATAAAAGATGATAAGAGAGAGAGAAGAAACGAGGGGAGGGGAAAGAAAGAGTAAGAGGGAGAACTCTGAAAGTCTGACAGAAAGGCAGAAAAAGGAAAAAAAAGAGAGGAAGGAGAAAGAGAGAGACGGCGAAAAAGAGGTAGTTACAGACACAGAATGAAAGGAAGAAAAAGACAATTAAACAGAGAGACAGGCAAGCAGAGGGGAAAATAGACAGAGAAAGGATACGAAGAGAGAAAGGGGTGGAAGGTTAGGCAGTGTTCATCAGAGAAAAGTGAGGGCCACCAATATTGACGGTGACGGGGTAGTGCCAGTGTGATGGTGGTGGGGTGGTGCCAGTGTGATGGTGGTGGGGTGGAGGCAGTGTGATGATGATGGGGTAGTGCCAGTGTGACGGTGGTGGGGTGGTGCCAGTATGATGGTGGTGGGGTGGTGCCAGTGTGACGGTGATGGGGTAGTGCCAGTATGACGGGTGGTGGGGTGGTGCCAGTATGATGGTGGTGGGGTGGAGGCAGTGTGATGGTGATGGGGTAGTGCCAGTGTGATGATGGGGTAGTGCCAGTGTGACGGTGGTGGGGTGGTGCCAGTATGATGGTGGTGGGGTGGTGCCAGTGTGACGGTGATGGGGTAGTGCCAGGTGATGATGGGGTAGTGCCAGTGTGGGTGATGGGGTGGTGTCAGTGTGATGGTGGTGGGGTTGTGCCAGTGTGATGGTGGTGGGGTGGTGCCAGTGTGATGGTGGTGGGGTAGTGCCAGTGTGACGGTGGTGGGGGGTGCCGTGTGACAGTGATGGGGTAGTGTGATGGTGGTGGGGTGGTGGCAGTGTGACGGTGGTGGGGTGGTGCCAGTGTGACGATGATGGGGTAGTGTCAGTGTGATGGTGGTGGGGTGGTGGCAGTGTGATGGTGGTGGGGTGGTGCCAGTGTGATAGTGGTGGGGTGGTGCCAGTGTGATGGTGGTGGGGGTGGTGCCAGTGTGACGGTGGTGGGGTGGTGCCAGTGTGATGGTGGTGGGGTGGTGCCAGTGTGACGGTGGTGGGGTGGTGCCAGTGTGATGACAGTGACGGTGGTGGTGGTACCAGTGTGATGATGATGCAGTGATGGGGTAGTGCCAGTGTGATTGTGGTGCGGTGGTGCCAGTGTGATGGTGTGGTGGTGGGTGGTGGTGGTGGTGGGGTGGTGCCAGTGTGATGGTGGTGGGTGGTGCCAGTGTGATGGTGGTGGGGTGGTGCCAGTGTGATGGTGGTGGGGTAGTGCCAGTGTGACAGTGATGGGATAGTGCCAGTGTGATGGTGGTGAGGTGGTGCCAGTGTGACGGTGATGGGGTAGTGCCAGTGTGACGGTGGTGGGGTACTGCCAGTGTGACGGTGGTGGGGTGGTGCCAGTGTGATGGTGGTGGGCTGGTGCCAGTGTGACTGTGGTGGGTGGGGCCAGTGTGACGGTGATGGGGTAGTGTGATGGTGGTGGGGTGGTGCCAATGTGACGGTGGGGTAGTGTGATGGTGGTGGGGTGGTGGCAGTGTGATGGTGGTGGGGTGGTGCCAGTGTGACAGTGATGGGGTAGTGCCAGTGTGATGGTGGTGGGGTGGTGCCAGTGTGTGGTGGTGGGGTGGTGCCAGTGTGATGGTGGTGGGGTGGTGCCAGTGTGACGGTGATGGGGTAGTGTCAGTGTGATGGTGGTGGGGTGGTTCCAGTGTGATGGTGGTTGGGTGGTGCCAGTGTGATGGTGGTGTGGTGCCAGTGTGATGGTGGTGGGAGTGGGCCAGTGTGATGAGGTGGGGTAGTGCTGCGGTGTGTGCCAGTGTGATGGTGGTGGAGTAGTGCCAGGTGGTGTGGGTGGTACCAGTGCGATGATGATGGGAGTAGTGCCAGTGTGACGGTGGTGGGGTACTGCCAGTGTGACGGTGGTGGGGTGTGTGATGAGGTGCCAGTGTGGTGCCAGTGTGATGGTGGTGGTGCCAGTGTGACAGTGATGGGGTAGTGCCAATGTGATGGTGGTGGGGTGGTGCCAGTGTGATAGTGGTGGGGTGATTCCAGTGTGATGGTGGTGGGGTGGTGCCAGTGTGATGGTGGTGGGGTGGTGCCATTGTGTGGTGGGGGTGGTGCCAGTGTGATGGTGGTGGGGTAGTGCCAGTGTGACGGTGATGGGGTAGTGCCAGTGTGATGGTGGTGGGGTGGTGCCAGTGTGACGGTGATGGGGTAGTGCCAGTGTGACGGTGGTGGGGTACTGCCAGTGTGACGGTGTGGGGTGGTGCCAGTGTGATGGTGGGGTGGTGCCAGTGTGATTGTGGTGGGGTGGTGCCAGTGTGATGGTGGTGGGGTAGTGCCAGTGTGACAGTGATGGGGTAGTGCCAGTGTGATGGTGGTGGGGTGGTGCCAGTGTGTGTAGTGGGGTGGTGTGATGGTGGTGGGTGGTGCCGGTGTGATGGTGGTGGGGTGAAGTGCCAGTGTGACGGTGATGGGGTAGTGCCAGTGTGATGGTGGTGGGGTGGTGCCAGTGTGACGGTGATGGGGTAGTGCCAGTGTGACGGTGGTGGCGCAGTGCCAGCGTGATGGTGGTGGTGCCAGTGTGACGGTGGTGAGGTACTGCCAGTGTGACGGTGGTGGGGTACTGCCAGTGTGACGGTGGTGGGGTGGTGCCAGTATGATGGTGGTGGGGTGAATCCAGTGTGATGGTGGTGGGGTGGTGCCAGTGTGATGGTGGTGGGGTGGTGCCAGTGTGATGGTGGTGGGGTGGTGCCAGTGTGATGGTGGTGACGGTGGTGTGGTAGTGCCAGTGTGACGGTGGTGGGAGAGTGCCAGTGTGACGGTGGTGGGGTAGTGCCAGTGTGACGGTGGTGGGGGGTGCCAGTGTGACGGTGGGGTAGTGCCAGTTTGACGGTGGTGCGGTAGTGCCAGTGTAACGGTGGTGCGGTAGTGCCAGTGTGACGGTGGTGGGGTAGTGCCAGTGTGACGGTGTTGGGGTAGTGCTAGTGTGACAGTGACTCCCACGGTGTTTTTTTTGTGATGGCATTTCTCCTTAATTCTAATACATTTACTCTAATGGAGTTGCGGCGCCGGTGGTCCCTTTGTCCTGATGTGTGTGTGTGTGTACGTGTGTGTGTGGGGGGGGGGGTTAATGTAAGTGTGTGTGTGTGTGTTTAGGTATTTGTGTGTTTTTGTCTGTATGATGTGACTGTATTTTACAGTATAATGTCGTACATTAATACACAAAAAACATAGTAGAGATTAATTTCAATACATTTCTATTATATTAAACTATATAAATCGAAACTAAACAAAATAAACATCATTTCGAAATATAGTTATGTAAACATTTCATCGTCATCCGCTGAAAATTTGGGAATATATGTAGATTAGCTTTATAATATCCGTCTGATTTCAGTTGTGGTTTGAGTTAATAGGAAGGGCGAGGACAGCAACAGGGGAGCACAGAGCTCTGATGCCTTCCCTTTAAGGTTGAACGCGACTGGTGCTGCACGAACGTGAACAACACTCCAGTTCCACTTGTTGCAACACAGAAGTAACCTTGCAAATAAATCGTCTCCCCCACTTCGTATAAGAAAACAGAACTGCAGGTTTTGTAAATATTGTGCATAGCTGCAGGATGTGTGTGTGTGTGTGTGTGTGTGTGTGTTCGGTCAGAGTCAACGAACTCACTCGTTTCTCCCTGGTTCTCTTTTTTTCTCCTGTCTCCCCCTGTCTCTCTTTTCTTTTCTCAGTTTGTGTTTATATTATACATGCAGGCGTATGATCGCAGGTAAACAAAAGCACTCGATAGCAAACAATACACTGCTTGTTCACATATGCATACACAAACACGTAGACAAACAAACAAACATATATCCAACTACACGCGCACTCAATAACGTAAGTAAACACACGCACTCCCACACACACATACATTGAGTGTGCGCGTTTACATTATAAACAAAGCTAAACCTTACTTATATAACTTTATTTATAATACATGCGTATTTTATCTGACAGAACATTCGCCAAGTCTGTATTCTCCTATACCAATTTCAAATCAAGATAATTTGCTTGACAGTATGCCTTTTATACCAAGATCTCAGTGCTATGTGAACAACCTCCACGTGTACCAGGACCCAATATTATATGAACAACATCCACATGTACTGTACCAGGACCTCAATGAACAAATTCATTGCCTCAGTTTACAGAGAGTGACAGAGAGGAGGAAAATCAAAGCTGGGCCACCGACGTGTTGAGCGAGGCAGTCACATGGCGAGAAGGACCACTGAAATGCGACACACTTCCATCACAACCGATAAAACAGTGGTGAATACATGTCAACACTGATGGTTTACCAATTTTCTAGTGGACACGGAGATGTGTGTTGTCATATTTTAAAATGTCGAGTTGGGGAGAGGGGGGGACTTGTTCGGTTGTTGCTTGGGCTGTGAAAAGGGACGCTTCAAATAATTGTTTCCTATGCACTCCATGGATAGCGTAATGGCTGAAGTCAGTTCATTTTTTTATCACCCCCCCCCCTCTCTCTCTCTCTCTCTCTCTCTGATGTTTCAAGATTTTTCCTATTATCATGGATTACATTTCGAGATAAAAAAGTAAACAACAGTGACCGGAAAAAACATTATACCCATTTGGACACACACACACACACACACACACACACACACACACACAAATAACGTGATGGCAGCGAAGGAGAGAAGCACCTGCCACTGACATATAACCAATTATAGGTATATCGATAGATTAATATGTTAATTGGAGAGACTGAATGGCTGTGCAAGACGTGTACCTGAACAGATCTGGAGTCTGGTTCATAATATTAACTCTAGTGAAGCATAAATTATAAAAACATAATCATGGAACTGTGATGGGGAAACTGAAATCCTTTTAGTCTATTTACACAGCGGTTATTATTAAGTAATGGTTCAATAGATATGTTAGCAAAAATACGTCTGTTACTTGAGGTGTGAGATCCGACCTGTGGAGTGGAGGCTGCCTGGCTATCACCGGTGCTGGCATCCCATGAGGTGAATTTCTCGATGGTTAATGTAAACACTATCAGTCGTGCCCTAATTACTCAATAAACCAACATGACAACAGATAATTAGTAAATACTGGTATAATTAGCAGTAATTGTCGTTCGTTATCACCATTATGTAGGGGTGCGGCAGCTGAATGGATACAGAGCTCTCCCTCTGTGCCAAGGATAGCTTCAATTCTCCCAGTTGTAATTGGATGTCTAACTTTACAGATAGTGAAGTGAAAGCGGTCGAGTGCAGTGCCGATGATACAATCTACTTATGTACTGAGGTCTCATCAGACAGTATACTATGTCCGCACTGCTCCCAGTGGGCCGTCATGACTGTAAAACCATTTTTTTCTTTTACCTTTCATAACCAATATATCTGGAAGATGTAATGCAGTACAAACATAAATAAATTAGCTAATTTAGTGATAGTTGAAAATTGTCGGATAATAACTGCTTCTGTTGCAGCAGTGACCAATTCAACAAAAACAGTATTTTTAATACTGAAAAAATATTTTGCTATCCTGAAAACATAAACATATATATATATATATATATATATATATATATATATATATATATATATATATATATATATATATATATATATATATATATATATATATATATATATAATCACACATGAAAAAGGGAAACAATAGAGCACCGTAGCTTCCGTCTGTAGTCAAGACATCTTCAGAGGCAACTGAATTACAAGGACTGAGAGAGGCTTAAATACACATGGTGACCTTAGAAGACAATTCACATATACACAACAGCAGTGATTTAATTGATAAACACAAGTATCATAATGAACCTTGTGAATTAATAAGCTTTGATACAAATTCACTTTTCACTAGAGTACCAGTGAATGACGTACTGTCATTCCTTAAAGATTAATTGCATCTGTTAGATTTGACTATTGAACATGATATATTTCTCAAATTGAAAGAGTTATGCGATACTGACAATGTGTTTAGAGCAAATGGAAAGTTTTACAAGCAAATATTTGGCATGGGCATGGGCTAATGTCTTTCTGCTCCTTTAGCCTGTATTTATATGGATTTTTTCGAGGCTAGATACTCAATATAGTGGACTTTATTCCTCCATGGTATAGATATGTAGATGATGCTCTTTGTCTTTGGTCCAGAAACAGTGACCCACTGGAATTTTTAGACAAGTTTAATGATCTTGTTCCTAGTATTACCTTCAAAATTGAAAGAGAAATAAATGGATCCCTTCCATTTCTTGATATGCTTATCATTAGAAATGGTCATAACAATAAATTTAAGGTGTACAGAAAGCCTACACAGGTCGACAGTTTCATTCATTTTCTATCGAGTCACCTGGAATATACCAAAATGTTAGTTTTTTCTGTTATGTTTTTGAGATGTTTGCGTATTTGTGACCCTGAATTTATTGATGAAGAACTGCATCACATTCAGTCCATTGCAAAAAAAATGGGTACCCTTCATTGTTTGTTGATCATTGTTTTAAAAGGGCTAAAAAATCCTTTCAGTCTACTTAAACTAGACAAGTTCCTACATTTAAGAATATTTTTACTCTACTTTATCGCAATGAATTTGTCCTTTTGTTGACAATATTTCTTCCCTTTCTCTTCGACGCATTGTTGCTTCACTCTCTCTTTTCCAGGTACTTTAACGGGCAATGTTTAGTGGATTTGGCATCCTGTGTACCGTCTTGCCCGCTGTGCCCACGGCTTCTCTGTGAATGTCGGTCACACTAGAATATTAGAATAACCCGTTGTAGTATACACCCTTCTTTCCTCACACAGCCAAACTGTGGAATGCTCTGCCTACTTCTGTGTTTCCATGTTCATACAATCTGTCTCACTTTCAAAATGCTGGTTTTCCGGCATCTTCGTGGTGTACATTAATATATTTTTATTTTCTATTTTTAATTTATTTTTACTTTTAATTTTTCGCTCCCTAGGTCCCGTTGTGGGTCGATGACCTGTGCCCGGGTGGGCTATTCCCGTAAAAAAAAAAAGTAACATATAAGTTTTGTACTGACCATCACTAAGGTTTATAGAATTTATTTCCCTTATCAGATTTGCTTCAACTAGAAATCTTTCTGTGACACATGATGCTTTATACAGTGCACTTCTATACTGTTTTCCCAATCCATGGGATGATTATATATGTTCCTTGTACGAACGAAAATTGCACTGCTTTCAGATGCTGTTCTAATATTATACTTGTGTTGTTTTATTCTAAGTTGCAATGCTTTCCCAGTCTGGCCTACATAATTCCCATTACAATTGCTACATGGAATACAGTAAATACTTCCATTTACATTCAAGGTTGGGCTGTTCTTAATTAACTTATTAGTAATAGTTGAGTCATACTTAAAAACAACATTACTGTTTAATAATATAAGGGATTGAACTAACGGGACAAATTCATTGCTATAAGGTAGAGTCAACATATTCTTATATGTAGGAACTATTCTAGTATGAGTACAATAAAGGGACCTTTTAGCCCTTTTAAGACAACGATCAACAAACAATGGAGGGTAGCCAAGTTTTTGTGCAATGAACTGAATGTACTTCAGTTCTTCTTCAATAAATTCAGGGTAACAAATTCGCAAACATCTCAAAAACATATGACGAACAAGCAATGATTGATACTCACTCCTCCAATTCAGAGAGCAAATAGAAAGCGTACGTTTGTTTTCATTAATACAGCTAACTGCACTCTAAAGAATATGTTTATTGTCTGCAGCATTAGAAAAGTTAATACACTACTGTTTCAAATGTACCGTAAACCTGGTAGAGTTTTCCCTTGCAACAGTGAGCCAGATGTGCAATACAACACTAGTAGCTGTGATGGTGTACTTCGCTGTATACGGTGTCTTGATGCAAATTTGTATGATCGTGTTTGCATCCTTCAAAATATATTATCTCAGAATACATAACTTTTTATTAGATCAAGATTTAGGATTGTACTGGCATGAACAAGTTAGCTGCCTTGTGATGTGTTTACGACTGTGTTGCTGAGCCGTAGGAAGTAACACCACGTCTTAGCAAGTCGTGTACGCTGATTCAGTCTCTCGCTTGGGAGATAATTGACAGCAACTAGTTTATTGTGCACCCCATACCCTTTCTGTGAGCAGTAGTGCAAAAGTTATTATAAAGATACCAGCGGTGTGGTACTCCAGATTTCGATGATATAATGCCATAATTACTCTTGGCTGTAACATTGTATATCGTATCGATCTACATGTCATATATATATGTTTGTGTGTGTGTGTGTGTGTGTGTGTGTGTGTGTGTGTGTGTGCCATATTTTATCCAATACGCCATGATTGTATAGGCTACAAACTCCCCGGTTAGCCTCGCTTTACAGCACCTAAGATCAGCCTAAAACTTCCTTGTATGTAGGTTCCTTTTGCGTGATGTGTACCCGTGTGGAGGGGTCGCTGTGAGAGACTCAAGACGCCCACTAGTGTCCGCCACGGCCATTTCTGCTGCGATACCCTCATTCATGCCTCCGCTATGACCCCTGATATATCTTCGGGGGTTATATAGAGGTATAAGAGAGGACACACCCTAAGAAAAAGACTCTGGCAGGAGAGCGTTAAAACCCTTAATGGGGGACGTAGGAGTTTGTTTGGCTTGTTTGTACCAAAAACTCGACAGTTTCCATAAGTGAGGAGGTTAGTGATGGTGGCACTACTACAGAGGAACACGGGATGGCTCTTCTGGGACTATTTAAAGAAGACGCCCCAAAAATGACAATAAAATAAAAAAGCTTTGAATATATACAAAATAGTAACTAGAATAACAAGAATAAAGTGGAGAGAAGAAACTAGATAAAAGGTAGACTAAAAAATTATCCAGCAGTAAGATATAATTAATTCGGGGAGGACACTGGGCAGGACAGTGTGGGGTAATAATTCAGGGATATTTTGTGTCGTAGTTGGCGGGGCAGCTTTTATGACCCTCCACACGTCCCGACGATTCCCTACTGCCTCAACTTGGTTAACATCGATCAGAAACTAAGGCTTTTGGCGTCAGCTCCTACTGTGTACACTAGACCCTCACAAACACCCATCCTCACAACCATAACACAAAATGAGAAAATGTGCGTGTGAAAAAATATCATCAGGCCTTCCAACAAAATTGATTATTGAACGAAAGCAGATTATTTATTTGTCTTTTTTCAGCCCAATATTTCTCGCTTGTCTATCATCCCACAGGAGTGAGTTTAACCAAAATAAACGAATTTCATGATTCTGAGGTAAATTTGGGATTAACCAGCGGAATATAGTGTCCGTGCTGAGAGTATCTCGTGTGTGGCTGAATTATGATATTTTCTTAACATCCATATTTGTTATTATCAGTAGATGTGTATAATGTTGCTTATCATCCCCCCCCCCCTCCCTCTCCCCAACCCTCTTTCTCTTCTTCCTGTGAACGCATTAAGCCTTGGAGGGTAGATCATTGATCATGAGTAAAGAAAATTCCTCTCAAAAGGATTTAACCACTTCCATGTTAAAGCATCATCCTAATTTAGCCATTAACCTTTAGTAAATGAAGCATCATTCTCAGTGTTTTCATCTAACGTCCTGTTAACACAGTTTCCTTAAAGAGTTAACTATTGGACCGATTTAACAGATTTCCCTGACAATTTTTCCTCCGAGACTTGGACCAGACTCACCACTAGCCAAGAACCGATTAACACTGAGTACGATGGCATCTCCCTGAGTACACTAGAATAGCCCAATAGAGATGTTTTAATCCATTAAGTATGATGAGTTTACCCCTTGAGTACGATGGCTTTACTCACGTAATACAGTGAATTATCCTTTTTGGTATGATGACATTGTACTTTTGGGTTTAATCATCGTACTCTTTGGAGTTAAGATATCGTACTCATTGGGGTTAAGTTATCGTTCTAATTGGGGTTAAGTTATTGTAGTTATTAGGGTTAAATTATCGTACTCATTGGGGTTAAGTTATTGTATTTTTGGGGGTTAAGTTATCGTCTATTGGGGTTAAGTTATCGTACTATTGGGGTTAAGTTATCGTACTCATTGGGATGAAGTTATCGTACTCATTGGGGTTAAGTTATTGTATTCATTGGGGTTAAATTATCGTACTATTACGGTTAAGTTATCGTACTCATTGGGGTTAAGTTATCGTATTTATTGGGGTTAAGTTATCGTACTCATTGGGGTTAAGTTATCGTACTCATTGGGGTTGTTATTGTATTTATTGGGGTTAAATTATCGTACTATTACGGTTAAGTTATCGTACTCATTGGGGTTAAGTTATCGTACTCATTGGGGTTAAGTTATTGCATTTATTGGGGTTAAATTATCGTACTATTAGGGTTAAGTTATCGTACTCATTCGGGTTAAATTATTGTATTTATTGCGGTTAAGTTATCATACTCGAGAGTTAAAACAGGCCATTTGCTTGTCATGAGATTTCGAAACACATCATCAGTAGCTGTGGTGTGATGGTGTGGCAGTTAACATTAGACGTGTCCTCTTGGAAAAAAAAACGAAAGACAGTAACTCAAAACTTATGTATATCTTCAACATAATTATTAATGTTTTTGCAGAGGTAGACGTTAAAATATGTATTTAAAAACTATAAATAAACAGATAGCGGTACGTTTAATGTAATGTACACCTGGAGAAAGATAGAGAGGGGTGTTTACAATACGAGTCAAAATGTAAAAAAAAAAATAATAATAATAAAAAATATAAATTTTTGCCAGATTTCTTGGTTTCTATTGTGTCCAAATCTCAG
Organism: Homarus americanus; assembly: GCF_018991925.1. Taxonomy (NCBI): domain Eukaryota; kingdom Metazoa; phylum Arthropoda; class Malacostraca; order Decapoda; family Nephropidae; genus Homarus; species Homarus americanus. Next base: position 1,666,599 of record NW_024732867.1, on the reverse strand, counting down.
CTTCCAACGTGAATAACAGAGTAACCACAGAGTACCTCCTTGAGCATCTGGGGACGGGAGTAGAGTGGTATACAACAATGTAATAGAATAAAAATTTCGACATAATGTTTCTCTCTCACAACAAGACCTCTCTCTCTCTCTCTCTCTCTCTCTCTCTCTCTCTCTCTCTCTCTCTCTAAACCTGTAAGGAATAAATTGGGTTGAAGAAATGAAAAATGAAAAATTTGTGTTTTACAAAATCGAGATCAATTTCGCTTCTCCTTGCCTCCATAAGCATCAGCGTTTTAAGGTGTTAAGAAAACATGATGGTAAGTCACTCAATTTTGTATTTGAATTTTTGGTAGGCTCGAAGAAAGGGGGGAGGGAGGAGAGGGAGGAGATGGGGGAGAGGGAGGAGAGGGGCGAGAGGGGCTATAGGGGGCAAGAGGGGTGAGAGTGGGGTTGGGGGAGGATGGGTCGAGTAAGTGAGGAAAGGGCCAGAGGAGGGAGAGGAGGCGAGAGGGAGGTGAAGGGAGAAAGTGGGGACAGGAGCTAAAGGGAAGAGAGGGGCTAGAGGAGGGAGAGGGGCTAGAGGAGGGAGAGGGGCTAGAGGGAGGTTTTTCCTTTCATTTTGATCTTGTAATGTTTCTGTTAAACTACTCTTGTGTTAACCATCCAAATATTTTGTTTCCCCCCTCGGATATATTACACAACACCAAACACTCCTCCAAAACATAATAACTCTGTTTAAGCGGAACTGATATTATTTTAAATTAATAAAAAAACAAATATTGTTTATTATAAAGGTAAGGTTGTTTACATGAGACACCCAGCAGGTGAACCACAAATATGGAGATCAAAATAACAACAGCATCAGTAGCAATTTCTTTGACAAATTTTTTTTTTTTTTTATTCTCAAAATACAGGTAAACCAAACAAATGTTGCGTCCTGACACCTGTGTACCGGTAATGGTTGTATTAGTAAAGGCAACACTCAGTAAGCTTATTCTTATGTGGTAAAGCTTATTTTGTATTACATTGGTTTATACATGTGGCAATGGTATGTGATTAGTAACAATAAAAGCAAATTCTTAAGTGGCAAAACTGATAAAACTTTACTGAAAGTCCGACACCAAAACGAAACCAGGTTTAAATCTCACAAGGAAATATAAACCCCTGGACAGAAACATACACACGACACAAGAGTACAGGAAACAAGAAAAATTGGAGCAAGTTTATTCGAGTGAGCACAACTCGCCCCTGGGATTTAAATAACAAATTACTTGGCGGTACAGAAGATCAGAGCATAGTTTGTTTATGTGATGAGATACGCGAATGTAGACTCAACCTCCGCTCACTACTTCCTGATACAAGTTGAAACTCCGAACGAAATAAAATTAAATTCGAACGAAACGAACCTATCACGATGGATTCATTCACAATGTTTAAAATTTTGGTTAACGTTTCCTGAAGGATTAAGTTGGGCTTTAACTAAGTCGAAGTATGAATATTCAGCGCGGTACTGTAAGCTATAGGCCTCGGGGGCGGTGGGGGATCTGACACACTGTAATGCAGCTTTATCGACGCAAATATAACATGATGCAGTGTATAAACTCGTGGTGCATTTTCTTAGTATTATTGTTGTCTCACAGTTATGATAAAAAATAACAAAATTAACAAAAATAAGAAGAAATAAGAAACTCGACTATCAAAAGGATTTATTTTAAACATAATGCTGTAGGGTAGTGCGTCAGGGTAGTGTACCGAGCCGCTGTGTTATCTAGTGAATATTGTGTTTGTTTCAAATGGAACACATACCTCAAGGGCAGGTTGAGGTCTCCAACTAAAATGACAGTTAATAAGATATACTCACACTTAACACAATACAATGTCATTATTTTTAACAGTAAATTAGTTAATGTAGATATTTGTGGTAGAACAGTGGTGTGTGTGTGTGTGTGTGTGTGTGTGTGTGCGTCGCATGGTGGGAATGGGTCAAATTGGGCCAGGGTTATGTACAGTGAAATAAACTGCTGTTGGTAATGCGACATGTACTTTTATTTTATTTAGTTTTTATTTTATTTTAATCAATGTTTAAATAGATATCTAACAAGCTTTTACTGTGCGATCATTATCTTTACTTAATTACAAAACAATAAAGTCATAAACGGTGTGAAGAGAGAGAGTAAGGGAGCTGAGATTCGTCACTAGTTAGGGATGTAAGGGGCAACAGGTCGTTTAGGAAGCTTCGACTCAGGTCTGCAATGATGGCAACAGGTCCCGATGCTCTCCTCGTAACCCCAGTCCATTTGCAACAGGTCTGCGCCGAGTATCCGTGCGTTGGGTCTTAACTGTGGGTGAAGGCGTTCCTTTGTGCTCATGGCCTAGTCCACCGTGTTTATGGCCCTATATGTTTTGTGTTTCTCCTCTGAAGTGTCTCATATATTTCTTTTATGGTCCTTTATATTAATATTCTTCACCAGATGTATTATAACAATTAGGCTTTACCTTATAGACTGATATCTTAGGCAAATTATTATGGATTTGAACTCCTAATATACGTAACACCAAGTTTTTACGTCTCCTACTAATTAATATTTTTTTTATAGGACTTGCCAGAAGCTAATTTGCTTTTATCTCCATAGGTAAGTTTTACGTTTTCTTTTACGGTTTTCAGGTTCGATTCCTTAATTCTCGGTTATAAAACAACAAATATTATTAAGTCCAAAATCCTATTATTTTCTTAAGCTGTTGTTGTTGAATTCTCGAACTTTTTACCCACTTACTTCTCTGTGGTGTTTATTGACCCATACTGCCTTGTTGATAATTTATAGTTGTTAATGTGTGGTAAGGTAATGGAGATGTCACCTGATAATGGGTTTGAGTGTCTTTCTTATTATAACCGTTGATTAATTTTCAATTGGCTTTGTTTTGCATTTTTGTTGTTAAGTTATCCCCGTTGTTCCTGTTATTACCTCTCAGTTAGGTAAGTTATCCCTGTTGTTCCTGTTATTACCTCTCAGTTAGGTAAGTTATCCCCGTTGTTCCTGTTATTACCTCTCAGTTATGGTAAGTTATCCCTGTTGTTCCTGCTATTACCTCTCAGTTAGGTAAGTTATCCCCGTTGTTCCTGTTATTACCTCTCAGTTAGGTAAGTTATCCCCGTTGTTCCTGTTATTACCTCTCAGTTATGGTAAGTTATCCCTGTTGTTCCTGTTATTACCTCTCAGTTATGGTAAGTTATCCCTGTTGTTCCTGTTATTACCTCTCAGTTAGGTAAGTTATCCCCGTTGTTCCTGTTATTTCCTCTCAGTTAGGTAAGTTATCCCCGTTGTTCCTGTTATTACCTCACAGCTAGGTAAATTATCCCTGTTGTCCGTGCATGGGTGTGTCCGTGCATGAATGTGTTTGTGTATGAGTGTGTCTGTGTATGAGTGTGTCTGTGTATGGACATGACTGTGCATGAATCTATCTGCGTATGAGCGCGTCTGTGCATGAGTGTGTCTGCGTATGAGCGCGTCTGTGCATGAGTGTGTCTGCGTATGAGCGCGTCTGTGCATGAGTGTGTCTGTGCATCATCATTACCCACGTTTCAGAGAAGGTGTACTATTTTAGGGTTAACAGGTCAAGGATACACTTACAAAAACAACACCAACAACAGATTTTATGAAAGTATTTGTGACTAATTTAACTGATATTTTTTTTTTCTATTTGTTACTTTTGGGGTTCCTGTTACTTAGTCTGCTGCTCCTTGGTTGCCACTATTGATCGACTGTTTTATTCTCTATTTAATTCATCTGAGGTTTTGTAATGTATTTGCTTCTACAGTATTAGAGATTGGAAACATCACTCGCTTTCTCTCCTTAGGGTGGCTGGTCTGCACGCGGGACACCCCCCAAGTCCACCCAGCTGTCAATTGGCACTGTATTTAGATTACAGGTAGAGAAGTGAAGAGGGTCGAGTGGAATACTGTAACTCCCACATAATCTACTTTCAATGTGTCTTTTTTTTTTCTAATTTTGTTTCTGGATTAAATTTTGCTTTGTCAATATTAAAATATGAACATCGCTTATGGGTTTTATTGATGACATTTCGAGTATCTGATTGATGTTCTCTGTCTCTATGGAGTTACATTTCAGTTGTTTTAAAATTTTTGGTTAATCTTCCACTCGTTCTTGGTTTCTCTAATTTATTAAGACCAGTTATTTAGTCAGAGATTTTTGTGTTAAGAGTTGTTTACGAAGTGTTAATGTTGTCACCGATGACGTCCTATGTTGACGTGTGTTGTTATTTGTTGAAAAGTTTTGGGTCTCGGAAGTATAACTTGAGATACCATGCCCCTATGACCATAATATACCAGGTATGTTGGCGCCACGGAGAGAAAGTTTTCTAAACACTTTGGGCATCGGTTTAGAGGTCAAGTTCACTCCTAGGTGTCTTGCTGAAAGTTTCTCTGCTGTAACGTATACATTGTCCTGTCCTGAATATCATTATATAAATCGTGTATGGTGACAGGAAGGTTTTTTAAAAATATATTTGTCTTGGCATCTTTATGTTATGTTATGCCTCACTCCCTGTCTCTGTCTTAGGAACAATTATTACTTGTAGTATATTTATTTACTTATTATTTTTGCTTATTTTCAAAGCCCATATCAGACTTCTGGGAGTAACCTAAACAACCAAACATCTCGTTCAGCTCTTCCAGGGAGTAACAACATTTTCTCTTCACTTTCCACTAAGCGGAGTCAGTATTTTCCTCACCCTAGTACTTTAACTTTTTATATTCTACTCAGTCGAGTTTTTCAGTGGTGATGGGGTTAAGTAAGGTGGCCAAGTGTCGAGTAATGGAAAGGGGGAAAATGATAATGAACATGTAGTATTTTCCTTCACTCTAACATGAGTGTTTATTGAATGTTATGTTCGCTACTAAACAACTTTATTATTTTATTGTATGTTACATAATTTATCTTTTCTTACCTGATGTGCTTGAGAATTTATTTTATTTCATACTCTTTCTCCGACATAAAAGAATATTTTTTACTTGTTTAACACACTACTTCAATTATAAACGCTATATCAGTGACGTATATATCTTCTAGTGTCAACAATACTCCTCAATAACTGGATATACATCACAATCAACAATAATAACGTGACTTTTGGTACATCATCATCATCTTCACCTCGTGAGCTACATCATCATCTGACGTGAACTTTCCGCAACCAGAAAAATTTCTTGTGGTTGAGCGGATCTTTGAGTTGGTCAGTGTGACCGGATACTCAATATCACACACCGGCCCGTTTTACAATCCTTTTTCGCCTTCCTCCTCCTCCTCCTCTTTCGCCAGTAACTTCCCCAGTGCAAGTCTTGGGTGGATGAGAAAGAATAGTTTGTTTCGTCTCACGTTTGCTTCTTGTTTACACGATAAAGTTATTGAAGGAAGAGCTTCTTATTGTTACGTACCCATGAAATCCTTCTTCACCGTTTTATGAGAATCTGGAAAACAGTTTCAATCTTTAGTGTGAACATGAAATTTTAAAATGTTCTTCAGTGGTATTTACTCGAGACAGCACTGTACTGCTACATCCGTTAAAACAACGTACTGAAATGTGTAGTGCAATATGTATATATTTACCACTTGCCAACTGCACACATATGAGCTAATAATACTTTTGTATCCTCTCAGCACTGAGAAAAAAAACTGGGAGGAGACTCACACTCTGGGCCCTGGGATGTGCGCAGGGGTAACAGAAGAACTCCCCATAAGCTGCAAACAGTGCACGTATACGACCACTCATGATCCTGGCCAAGGACACTGGGGGTGGACTAACCGGGCAAGGTCTTGCACCAGGGAGGCTGTGTATTGTTATAAATATATAGGAATATACTCCTTCTCTCGGATGTATGTTAGAGAAAGCTAGACTAGTTAAAACAAAGTTATAAATGTAAATGAAGCAAAACGTTCCTCGGTAATGACTCAATAAATATACTTTACGCGTTGGCCTTGACCCGGTTGGTCTGGCGCGACGCCCTTCCCTGGTCAGTGGAAATGGGTTGTGGTGGCGGCTCTACCAGAGATCATATTTTAGGTTCTCACGACGGAGTTTCCTCGAGTGAAGTTGGGCTACAAATCAAGCAGAAATACTTATAAAGCGGCAGATTGTGGATGATTTATGGGGCTTACCTCTGTTGCTTTCCCAACGACCAGGGACCAGATCTCCTGCTGAGGAAAGAAGGAAGAGGAAGAAGAAGACGGATGGCGCTCTAGGAATGAAAGTGAGAGAACGGAAGTCACACCCGACTTGGCTTGGAGCCGACATTCTCTCAGTGTTTTACTGTCCCTCTTGTTGGTAGTCTGACTCACCAGCTGGTATGGCTGTGTGCAGATTTGACCATAACGATGTCCCCCCCCCCCTCCATCACGTCGTCTGTGTCACCTAATGTACGTACACTATCACGCCGTCTGTGTCACCTAATGTACGTACACTATCAAGGCATCTGTGTCACCTGATGTTCGAACACTATCACGGCGTCCGTGTCACTTAATGTACGTACACTATTACGGCGTCCGTGTCACTTAATGTACGTACACTATCACGGCGTCTCTGTCAACTTATGTTCGTACACTATCAAGGTGGGTGTGTCACTTAATGTACGTACACTATTACGTCGTCTGTGTTACCTAATGTACGTACTGTACACTACCACGCTTCTCACCCAAAGATATATTTTCTTTGTGTATTACAGATGGTCATGAACACAGTAGCATGAGGACGACTTAAAAATATATAGATAATATAAATAAATAAATAATAAATAAAAAGATAAATAAATAAATAAAAAATAAAAATAATAAATAATAAAATAAATAAATATTGAAGTGATAACCGCGGTAACATTATGAGATGTACTTATTACTACCATGCTACTGTACTATTCCAGATGATACTAAATGTTACATAATACTTCCTTGAGATAAATGTATAGTATATATCAGGTGCCTCAAAGAGAGCTCAGGTTCTCAACTGGCTCAGCCATGTTAATATTGTTATTATTATCCACTCTGTATCTGTGTTTTTCTGGCTAAATAAACTGTTTCAATCAATCAATCAATAACCATTATAACCTCGTACAGTTTTTCCCATATAAAGAAAACTATATCTTTACCTCTTGTCTGTCTGTCTGTATGACTTTGTGTATACGTGTGTATATTTACTTGTGTGTGTGTGTGTGTGTGTGTGTATGGGGGAGGATATCCTGTTTTTAGATATACATGTTTATATATATATGTATATATATATATATGTATATATATATATATATATATATATATATATATATATATATATATATATATATATATATATATATATATATATATATATATATATTTATATATATATATACTGTATATATACATATACTTTTTTACGGGGAATAGCCCACCCGGACACAGGTCATCGACCTACATAGGGGCCGAGGGAGCGAAAAAATAAGAGTAAAAAAATAAAAATACCTAAGTCTGTGACTTTATGAGTATAAGAAAGGTTAAATTCGGTAATAATTTACTTCATCTGTACATGTGTAGTTATGAGTGAGTATATCCAGTGTACTCTACAGTTCTCATCAGTCGATACCTTCACTCAGCGGATATATGAGAAGACGTTTTAGAGGTTCAGAAGCGGATCAGTAGTTATTTTAGTGCCTGTGTGTACTGGGGATATTAACAGCATACTCGTATCTGTGGAACCAATAACTCACTAATGTCAGGTCAACTGTGACTATATAAAATAATCCTGATACAAAAGATTCAGTTGACGAAATATACAGTATAACGTCCCGCCCCAGAAATCATCTTAAAGGTTCACAGTTCACATGCCACTGGTGACGTCCTCTGTACACGCACAGGCTCCAAGAAAGTATTGTGTCACTTTTATACTTTCTGAGAAACAACATAATATCCCCCTCCTTCCTATTTGCTGGTCACAACTAGACATGTAAAAGTATGTGCTGGAGAGAGAATGATGCACGCAAATGTATTATTACAAACTTTGCCTAGATAAAAACTGGTGAATGAGGTTTACGCAAAATTAACCAGAACGTCGAGCCAAATTAAAAGCAAATATCCTTGGCTCCTTGAAGACCCCGGGAGGAAGAATGATTTTCTTGAATGCTTCCAAAAACGTTGGCAATTTAAGAAAAATTCCCCAGGAGTCGGCGTCTTTACTTAATGAACAATGCTGCATTTATCTTTTAATAGTCGATGAGAGAGAAAATAAAATAAGTTAACGGTAACTGATAAAGAAGTTATTAAGTTTTTACTTATAAATAACTTGGGGTCCGTTTACCGTTTTCTTTCTCTTCAGTTCTTCAAGTCGGTAGAAAAAAAATTGATTATTAAGATCAACAAAATTATTCCCCGAAAGCGTATTTATTATTTAATGGTTAAAAAACATCAAGTGAAATATTGGGGTTACTTGAAGATTAGGCGCTCTAGCTAATTTCACCTGATGATTAAGCACTCAATTGCTACCTGGGGGTTAGGTTAGGTTAGGGTGTTTAAACATTAGCTGTCCTGTACACACTAATCACATGAGAACACGAGAGCGTTTTATCTTATTATACACACACACACACACACACACACACACACACACATACACACACACACATACACACACACACATACCTGAAAGGAAGAGACCACTTGTGTCTTGGAATAAATAAACATGACTTATATTTATAGCGTTGTATCATTAATAAGAGGCTTCCTCTCTTACTCGATACAAATAACCAAAATAAATACCTTACATATTTTATGGTGGTATAATTTACTCTACTAAAATATTATTTCCCCGCTTATTCAATAGAAATGTTATCGTTAACATCATAGGAATATCGAAGGCAAGATAATGTCGAGGAATATATCTAGTCCTGATAATATACAACAAGGAATGATAACAAATTGAAGAATTAACGTGTTTTTTATCGGATATGTATTACATATTTACAGGGGTTGCAGCACACAAAATCCTTAATTAGATGGGTATGTGCAGTACAGAGTGAGAGATTTTACACAGAGGTAATACAATGTAGAATCTTCCCTCGTTGACCCCAGTGGAGCCAGGAGCTGGTGCAGAGATGAACCCGAGACAATTGACGCGCTGCCGCTGCCCTACTTAAAGGTGATACCCTCAAAATAGTGCGATGTGGAACTCCTCTGCCCCGCACCTCTCCACACCCCGTGAAAATAAACGCCTTACCCAAGATTGCGGGAAAGTGTAAACGAAATGGTAGGGTGATAGCAAGATACGTTTTAGTGCATCAAGGAGTGGACAAAAATGATTTTAGATTGAAATTCTTGGTCCAAATCGGAACCTCTTACCAAATTATTTTTTTTTCTAGAGTGATAAGTTACATGGCCGGCACCATCTCTGGCGGCTGTTGTGACGGATCCTGTCTCGACCCGGCTCCTCTCAGGCGGCAGGTGGAAAGATGCCTGCCCCCCCCAACCCCTTCACACTTACGGAAGAGTTCATATCAACTTGAAAAACCACTGTCAATACCCCTGCAGATTTAATCTCTTGCGCAAATGTATTTATGCAGAACGCTTCCCCTTCTGCAGACAGTTGGCCTCGGGTGCCGGTGAGGGAAATTGAACGTCCCGCAGTATTGAATCTTCCGACGCGCCACGAATATCAACTCCCGCACGCTTTTAATCTATCACGTTCCTTCGTCTCTCCCTCTGTGTGTATATATATATATATATATATATATATATATATATATATATATATATATATATATATATATATATATATATATATATATATATACTCGTATATATAACTAATTTAATTAATAGTAATATTTCTGAGAGCATCATTGGTTCTATGTGGGATTTTGGAACCCGCTTATTGATGTCACTAAACCTGAGACCAGTCCCTGAAGACTTAGTGTTGCTCTGTGCTTCATGACCATCACACACCGGTGTGTCACTGACAATAATAACTGGAGAACTGCACAAAGATTACGACATAGTCCAATTTACCTAGACAGGACTTTCAAATACAGTATCTTTTATCACTGTCCTTCCAACGATCACTTCCCTAAGGGTACCTCCTACCTCTTTACATCACACGACAGAGGAACACCAAGAGCCTAATTCAGTCAATAAATCATCCAGGTCCTGGGAACAAGTTGTCATTAATGTTTTTTAATACACTTTACCGCTGAATGACCTCCGCATCAGTCCCAGGTCTGTAATATGACGATAAAACATCAACGTCCTCACTACATACACGACAAAACTTGAATCACAGTATGTTGCTGCTTTCCAGTGACCTACAGTACATTCCTGTAGGTTCATCGTTCAGTTAAGTAAAGATCCTCCACAGTGACAAGTTGCCGCCGTAGAGCAAAACCACATCTTTACCTCAGCTTTGTGTTACCTGGGAGACTGATATATTTACATACATTATTTTTTTGGCATCATCGTTGTCTGTGTGTAAGCCAGGCTTAGGCTCAGTAATACTTATAGATTTCCACAAATAATGCAAACATCTTTTCTCGGGTGTTGACGACGAGCAACTGCAAGAACCCTGTCAAGTGTAAACATTTACTGCGTGAGTCATGGCTATTCAGAAAAATGATGGGAAATCAAACTGCGTTGAATCCGTGCCAGAAACAGATGAGTAACGACTGTATCCGAGAGTTTTTTTCCTGTTTAAGAAACAATCAATAACTCCCTAAAATACAACAGATGACAACCGTCCTCCCATTTTTCACCTTGAACAGTCACCTCAGCATGCCGGAGAAACACTGCATGTTCATCAAGTAATCGTTCACCAGGTAGATGTAGCTTGAAGTCTCTCGGCGAGGAAATAACAACATAAAACTACAAATTGTTTGCATCACATTGGTTGATAATTCCTTAGTGAGTTACGTAATGGTTGAGATCAAGACTTGAGTAGCTGCAGCGGTTGTTGGTAAGGATGAAGGTCATTTATGGATGCTCCACCAATCAGCTCATCAGCGATTCCCCTTACATATTTTTCCCTCCCGCTTCTCAAGTGAGCCCTTATTCATCGATCACTTCCCCGCCTGCCAATCTAAACTTTCAACTCCTTCCAACATGGACTAGTGCTCAATCTAATACAAAATTTTTCACTGATTTTAAATCAACGTTTAGCCACTCCTCAACAATTTCGGGCTCTTGGTTACAAGTCCCTCCACAATTACGGAAAGATTTCTGTACCAAAACACACTACGGAATGATCACTGATGAGTTTACACTCCCGGAAATGTACCTTATATATGAGCCTTTCAGAATATATTTACTTTCAGAGTAACTTTTTTTTTCACATCTTGTATAAGCAGCGGAGGTCAGCAACAAGCCTCTGATCACTACTGATGATCGTATCACTGTAAGCTGAAGTCTTGAAGGATCCAAAAATCTGTGTCCAAATGAGTGTGGCCACTTGGCATTCTTTGGCTTACTGTTGCACCATTAACCTGGGGATGACTTTTGACAAGTTTACATGATTGAATTAATGAGATGGGCGTAGCGTAGCAAACTTAATTTGTGGATATCCAATACTTGAATACTAAGCCTACTTGTGTAAAGCAATCTAGATTTTTTTTTTATTCTCTTGAAACATTCAACTTAATTCATTCTTCTCAGCACGGGTTCACCCAGGGACGTTCTTGTCTCACAAATTTGCTTAGCTTTTTCTCAGAAGTATATGAAGCGGTAGATAATGATAAGTCATATGATATAATTTATTTAGATTTCAGTAAAGCATTCGATAGAGTCCCTCATGAGAGATTGATAAGGCAGGTAGAAGCACATGGAATAGGTGGATCATTATTAAAATGGATTAGGTCATGGTTAACTGGTAGGAAACAAAGAGTCAGCATAAATGGATTTAAGTCAGACTGGGGTGCGGTCAAAAGCGGAGTTCCCCAGGGATCTGTATTAGGCCCTCTGCTGTTTGTTATATTCATAAATGATCTTGATTTAGGTATAACTAGTAGGATTAGTAAATTTGCAGATGATACCAAAATGGGGAGAGTGATAAATTCAGACAGTGACTTTGAACACCTTCAAAGAGATCTAGATACCTTACATGAGTGGTCAGTAGACTAGCAAATGAATTTTAATACTGATAAATGCAAGGTACTACAGATAGGGAAGACGAATACAAACGTTAAGTATAAACTAGGTAACACGGAAATAGAAAACTCAGATTGTGAAAAAGATCTAGGTGTATTTGTTAGCAACGACTTGAAACCTAGAAAACAATGTATAAGCGTTCGCAACAAGGCAAACAGGATTCTTGGGTTCATATCTAGGAGTGTGAGTAACAGAACTGCTGACGTTATCTTGAAACTTTACCTAGCATTAGTGAGGCCACACATGGATTATGCGGTTCAATTCTGGTGTCCTTATTATAGAATGGACATAGATTCTTTGGAGAGAGTACAAAGAAGAATGACAAAAATGATCCATAATATTAGAAACCTTCCATATGAAGAAAGACTGAAAAGCTTAGGCTTGCATTCATTAGAGAGGCGTAGAGTTAGGGGAGATATGATAGAGGTGTTCAAGTGGGTAAGTGGGATTAACAAGGGTAAAATGGAAGATGTTCTGAAGCTCAGTAATAACGAAATAACTAGAACAAATGGCTTTAAATTAGATAAATTCCGATTCAGAAAGGATATAGGCAAGCACTGGTTTGGTAATAGAGTTGTGGATATGTGGAATAGGCTACCGAGTGCTATAGTAGGATCGGGGACGCTAGGGAGCTTCAAGACGAAGTTGGATAGGCACATGGAGGTGCTGGGATGGGTGTGAAAGGGACCTGCCCTGTATGGGCCAGTCGGCCTCCTGCAGTATCCCACTTTCTTATGTTCTTATGTTAATTCCGGTACTATGACTATGGGAGGTGAAACATCCCCTGTTTACACAACGTTAAAGCTAATGACTTGGCTGAAGGCGTCCACATTAAGACTAAATGAGTGACACAAGCCGACAACATAACTGTTGATGCCCAAAGTAAGAGAACAGATATTCATAAGGAAGCCGATAAATTTTACCCGTAGAAGGTATAACTAGACAGGTTAAACCCACCTCACAGGCCTCGGTGGCACTATCGTATCACTCCTCACAAAGCTCTTCAACTTCAGTACCCACATCTGCAACATGTATGACGTCACTAACAGTTTATTCATATCCAGGAGGCTCAACACAACCCCAGCTTAGCAACACTACCACTCGTCTTGAGCTGGCCAAGCTTGTCTCCACACCCGCCTTGTGTTTTATGCCAACCATTATTAATTATACACATTTAAGCAAATGACCGAATGATATAGTATATATATATATATATATATATATATATATATATATATATATATATATATATATATATATATATATATATATATATATATATATATATATATATATATATATATATATATATATATATGCTGATAACCACAAGGAAAGAAGAAAACACGAAGTTCCCAAGCGCTTTCGTGTAATTCACATCTTCAGGGGTGAGTACAGACTAAAGAGAAGTACAAAACAAGGTGTATATATACAGAGGGGGGTGAGACCAGGTCCACAATGGTCAGGTATTAGGTAATGACCCTACTAATCTTTAAATAGCACCGCAACGGTCGGTAGTCAGGTCAGAGGGTAAGGTGACCCAACCTTCTCACCTGGTTACAAATCTTCTTAACTACAAAATTGTCCACTTTGTACATGCCATTACTCAAATTCATGTTGAATGCTTCGGTATGTTTAATGAGACTAGATTCTATGACGTTCCTACTGTCAATTGAATTACAAGGTTATATTGAGGAGGCATTATCCCAGTCAATGCAATGCTTGTTATCCCTCAAATGAATAAACAGAGCATTGGATTCCTGGCCTGGCCTAACACTATATTTATGTTGTTTAAGTCTAGTTACAAGATCTTTACCTGTCTGACCTAAGTAAAACATATTACATTCCTTGCAAGGAACTTTATAAATGCAACCAATTGTGTTGTTGGGGGAGTTCTTGATTAACATTTGTTTAACAGTGCATGAGTTTTTAAATGCCACATTGACGTTCCAGGTTTTTAGTTGTAAAGGAATGTGTGAGAAATTTTTGTGAAATGGTAATATTAAGATATTCTCATGGTCATGGGTGGGCTTGGGATCAGTTCTATAAAAAGTTTTCTTAGTAATGTTTAGGCATTTGTCTATGAAAGATCTAGGGTATTTAAGGTTTGAGCCAATATTTTCTTCTTTCCTTGTGGTTATCAGCATATATATACAGTATATATATATATATATATATATATATATATATATATATATATATATATATATATATATATATATATATATATATATATATATATATATATATATATATATATATATATTTATATTTATATAAACAGTTGCCCTTATATATTGCATCACATAATAAGTAACACTATATTTGTGGTAATAAGTGTTTTAAGATGGTATTGGTATTCCTAGGTATAAGTGTAAAGTGTATTGATGATTTAGAAAAATCCTGAATATCCACTACAGGTTGTCAACAACAGACACTCAGCTGTTGAGCCAAGTCAAAATCATTCATCCATGGCTGCATAAAGATCCTTACTTCACCTTAAAGAATGTTGGCGGTTTTATTAAATTCGCCAAAATGGCAACGAAAAAAGACATGCCGTCCTTTCAGTCGAAATATTTTCTGTGGAGATATAACGAAGGAGGAAAGTTTTATTCTTTGTAGGATGAATATATCGGATGGCGGGAGAGAACGAGTTTATTAGCTGGCGTTGAGGAGAACTGGAAACGTTGAGACTGTTGTATGTGAGAGATACAGACGGGCCCGTGTAGAGGCAGAAGGTCTCACGGGTATAACAACTCATCGAAAGACACGAAAAACTATACTTCTCTTAGTAATAAACTGAACAAAATTATGAAACATACGAAACAAAACTCTTAGGAATAATGAGAAGTAGTGAAGAAAACAAATCATCAATACAAAGATTTTATAACATTGGATTTATATAATGATCACAAAATAGAAAGAATTATCACCCATGAAGAACATTACGGAGACAGGTGAGGGAGAGTGTCTCTACGGGGAGGGAGTCTCTCATCAACACAATCCACTCATTAGTAAGGATAATTGCGCATAGAATTTCGATAATAAAATTTCAGACGTATATCATTTAAATATCATTGTTATGAATTCTGATTTGGTGCTTGTGTTGTAAAGCACGTTCTGAATACTGTCATAATAAACAGTTACTACCCGAGGTCCCAAAAGAGTACTGGCCAGTAGCGGCGCCACCATCTGGTTCCCACCCACCCACGTAAGGGAGGGAACAAACTTAAGTTGAATACGGTTCACTTAACTACAGTAATTTTGTCTAGCCAACTTTACTGTCTAAAAGCTATGACTTATTTTCCTAGATAAAATTATGAAATTTTCTGAGACTTTTTTTCCGGACACCAAGAACTGCCGCAGGTTCTGAGAATCTCCTCTTCTAGGTGTTGGCTAATGTAGTGCCTCACCAACTTACTCTACATGACAACACATTATAGTATACAGCACAGCGTGGTATAAGTGCTGGCCACCGTCGCTCTAGAGTCTAGACACTTAATATATCTTACGAGAACAACAGTACGAGCCAGGATGATATTCTCTTTATCAATAGAAATCCTAAATAGGAAAATTATATTGTTACTAACATGAGATGGCAGGAGACGTGTAAAAACTCTTTGAGCTGGCGAAGAATATTGAATATCGTTCTCTAATGAAAATGTAAATTATTTCCTTTGTACTTGATGGGCTCTGGGATAAACGATGTTAAGTCTAAATACATCTTTTATAGAGGGTGGATTATGTGCCTCCGATTTATTTATTAATAAACTGAAGAAAATGATCAAGGGAGAGTTACATCCATCATCATAATATTACATTTGTATGAGAATATTATGTAAACAGTTGGGTGTGGTGGCATAGTGGACACACTGACACTTTTCTGTCTGATGGGTCGCTGGTTTGCGCCCGGGACACCCCTTGTCGACCTATCTGAGTAAAGTGAAAGTGGGTCTCACAGGCATGACTGCCTGTTAGGGACGGTGTGGATACAGCACACTGTATTCTAAGCCTTCGGTACACAAGGAGGGGGCATGGGCGGTACTTCACTCGACTGCCTTCACTTACCCAAGTTGAAAATTTAGGCACCCAATTACTGCTGAGTGAACTGGGGAGTGCCCGGGATCGAACCACCGTACCGCCCCATGGAACAAGAGACATTGCCCTGAATCCACTCAACCGCCGCACTCCTTCAATAAAGATCTGATCTTTATTGGCGAGGGAAGATGGTCGAGTACTGTACATGCACCTGTGTATGCATGTATGTATGTGTGTATGTATGTATGTATGTTACACTGAATAGGGGTAATTGCCGAGTAGCCATAACTATGTATTTAGCTTTTTTGTAAACTTCTCATTGGCTCTAAAAGACCAAGGGCAATATAATACCTAATTGAAAATAAGAGCTACACACAAAAACCTAACGTAACGTAACGTAACCTAACCTATCTTATGAAGGTAAACAACGTCTTAAATTGAACAGAACAAATTATAAGATATACACAATACTTTTCATTAGTAATAGTAATAAAAACAGAAAGTTATCTCCATTAGACATAAACATCAGGTTCTTTGTAGGCGAAAATGGCGTTTATCTCTATTAGGAGTGACACAGACACACACACACACACACACACACACACACGCACAAACAAGCACACAAACACACACACACACTACATCCTTGACCACCGAAGGGTCAAGACGTACCTGGCGCTCCTCTCGGAGCAGCCAGGTCAACTGTTAAGTTGGCCCATGCCAACTCCCTCCCCTGAACCCTCCTCCCCACCGGAATATCAACAAGTTCTCGCCAGAAGTTACAATTTCATTTAGGAAAGGAATGGAACCAGTGTTAACAGAGGTGAACAGTGGTGAACAGTGCGTAAGTCAGTGAGAACAACTCAACAATAACAGTCGTACCCAACTTAACCTTCACAGTGAGGTCCCAGGTACCCAGTGATAACGGCCCGTGAGACCCAACAACAACCAGCGATGTGTTAATCCGTCTACGATAGGAAGGACTGGGACCACACCTCACTCATAACCCCATCTGTGAGGGAATTACTACACCACATGTCCCTCATAACACCATATGTGAGGGAATTACTATACCACGTCAGGTCCCTCATAACACCATCTGTGAGGGAGTTACTACACCACGTGAGGCCCCTCATAACACCATCTGTGAGGGAATTAATACACCACGTGAGACCCCTCATAACACCATCTGTGAGGGAATTACTACACCACGTGAGGCCCTCATAACACCATCTGTGAGGGAATTACTACACCACGTGAGGCCCCTCATAACACCATCTGTGAGGGAATTACTACACCACGTGAGGCCCCTCATAACACCATCTGTGAGAGAATTACTACACCACGTGGTCCCTCATAACACCATCTGTGAGGGAATTACTACACCACGTGGTCCCTCATAACACCATCTGTGAGGGAGTTACTACACCACGTGAGGCCCCTCATAACACCATCTGTGAGGGAATTACTACACCACGTGAGACCCCTCATAACACCATCTGTGAGGGAATTACTACACCACGTGACGCCCCTCATAACACCATCTGTGAGGGAACTACTACACCACGTGAGGTCCCTCCTAACACCATCTGGGAGGGAGTTACTACGCTACATGTTTGCCGTTCAACACCTACATTAATCTGTATGTTCACTGTATGTTCCTTTACCTTTCTCTAATAAAGGCTTTTGTTAAACCACCAATGTATGTAATAAGTCATTCATGTCCAATGTATATTTTCAGCCTTCGGGCTGCAGAACTTTTTTAATAAACCGTTAATTATTATTATTATTATTATTATTATTACACACACAAACAAACAAACAAACAAACACAAATATATATATATATATATATATATATATATATATATATATATATATATATATATATATATATATATATATATATATATATATATATATATATTCTAACAAGTTCATAGATACATTAACTTTGGTATCTGTGTGTGTCTATAGTATAAAATTTCATACAATAACCACTGAAGAAAAGAAAATTCATGTCAGATACACAATATTCATGTCCTGTTTTCCATAATTATTGATGAATTTTTTAAATTTTGCGTCTGACGAATAAAAACTTTTTTATTAATTTCTCTTCATGATATAAAATATTATGTCTGATAATATTCAATCATCAGAGGTTGGTGAAGGCATTTTTACCCAATAATTTGTTATCGGAAATCCATAAGCCAATACTCTCTCTCTCTCTCTCTCTCTCTCTCTCTCTCTCTCTCTCTCTCTCTCTACCATGTTTATCACTCCATCTTTTCACCTTCCATGTTTATTTCTCACTCTCTTCTTGTAAGTCATGCTCCAAGAAAAACGGATTAATAGTGGACCAAAGAAAACCTCGTCTGAATCCCATGTAACAAGAAAAGACTCACACAAAAGCCCGGAGAGGTGAAAGTAGGAAGCTTGGTGGTGCTCATTGGGTAAGACAGTTAGGCAGGAAATAGTGTGAAGTATTCAAGGCTGTGCAGGAGTAGGTAGGTACAGTATATAACTTTAAACATATTTTTGGTACTATGGCTATACAGGTAGAGGAGCCTTGTGGTACTTGAACCTCTCCTGAGATATCAATGTGCTTACCCGCTCCAAAAAAGTGTATCTCTACGATTCTGTATGAGACAATATGACACAACGGACGAAGGATTTTGACAACCCTACCGAGACAACAGGAATCACGGTGTTCACTTGGAAATTCATCGGACCCTCCGTAAAGATACTTTTTGGAGCGAGTTACATCTTATTATTTTTTGTTCAGTCTAGGGTGTCATTAAAACCATAATTTATACCAAAGAATGATATGAAGCAGTGTATGTTTACTCTTTGGTCTTATGATTTTGTATGCCAGGTTCAGAGCACAGCCTTGTATTGTACATGGAAAGTTTCCGCCAAACATCTAGGTTAGACACTGCATGTCCACTAGTTATCAAGGTCAGTTTTATCACAGGGAGGAGCTGCAGGGGTGAGTGGCTGTCATCTTTAAGTAGATACAACAAACGACAAGGAAACATTAGAGACCGTGTCAGGTTAAAGGAAGATAAAACAATAAACAAGAGGAACAGAAAAAAAAACAATAATTAATAGACGATTTTAGATTTGCTATCGTAGGGTTTATGAGGAACGAAATTATTTTGTATGAGCAGATTCGTTAGTAAGGAGCAGAGCAAATAAATCAACAAAAGGAAATATAAAACCTGGAAAAACCTGCGTGAGAAAGAAGCCAATCACTTTACGTCTCTCAGGCCGGTGCTTCCATTGTCGCCCCAAGCCAAGCGATATACTGTATGTTCTCCTCCTCCTATATTTTGAGAGGTTTAGTGTGCTGCTTCGTGTCTAGTAGAGTATTTTTCGAAAGGATAATACTTAGATAGAACTTCCAATAATAAAATTGCATGAACTACATCCTGCCAAAGCTATCTGACAGAAAAAGCACTGAGCCTTAACTTTAGGGTCTATGAAAATCGAAGTCTATGCACACACTGTTGTTGAAAGTGGCTTGTCAGGCCAGCCGTCATGTCGACTGTAGAATATTTTTTTTTTAACGTTCAAGTTTGAGTATTGTTATACAGAATTCAAATTTATTAGATAGAAAGAATACTGAAGAACTCCACGGTGTAAATTGCAAATATCAATACTTTTGAATCTATGATATTGTTTCTAACTTTGTATATAAGTTAAACTGGAAGAGCACACCAGTACACACATTGTAGTGGTCCGAACATCAAACTGGGGCATTCAATGTTGTTGAGTTCCACCAAGAGCCCTAGTCAAGTGTCATCCTGCCTGTGGGACACTAAGTAAGTTGTGCTGTGACAACAACCTGGAGCCTCTGAACCCCACAACACTCAACAGGGAAACATCACAAGTGTGGACAAAGCTGTAATTAAGTTAACAGTGATACACACGAGGCCAGAGTTCGGATGTCACCTCCCCCCACCCCAGATACTCCGACTGCAAGAGTTTCATATTTAAAGAGTGACTGAAATACTCTCATGTGTTGCTGCGTCAATTGTTTCAAAATTAACCTGCGATTACTCGAGGTTATTTTGCTTTAAATGTTTTTAATCTTAAGGTTAAGTCCAAGTACAGTTACTATCAGTGTCTTTAATCTTACTGTTGCTACATATGAAAGTGGGTCCCATAGGCATGACTGCTCATTAGGGACAATGTGAATACAGCACACGGCACTCTGAGCCACCAGTACACAAGGATGCAGCATGGCCGGCACTGCATTCGTCCACCTTCCCATATCCATAGAAAAAAGTTTGGAACCCATTTACAGTATAGTTGGGTTGAGTGGGAGTGCCCCGGGATCGAACCAACGACTCTTAGAACAGGAGGCGAGCGCATTATACACTCATCCGCCACATTCCAGTTGTTGCTTAAAGCACTTCATAGCATTTTTTTTTTCGAAATGTTTACTGCATTATTGCTAATCTAATAGGCACTACTAATTAAAGAGGTGCCCCGGGTGGCCTATAAGAAAGTGTTTCTGATGGAGGTTGTGTCTGCAAGTCCCGATGTGATCCTTTGTTGCTCCATGTGTTTTTTTCAGTTCTTTTTATTACTAGTGGTGCTTCATCAATTGTTTCTACTCCAAAGAATGTTACATAAATTTTTACTTCTACGAAAACGATTTACTTCAATTCCTGCTTCTCCAAATACTGATACTTCGATTTTTGTCAGTTGCATGACTGCCAGACTAGGTTACAGTAATCTCCCGGCTTCCCAGCTGTTACCTGATAATACCTGATAGTACCTAGAAGTAATTGACAATACATAGAAATACCTGGAAATAATTGACAGTACCTGACAGTACCTTAAAGTACTTGTTATTACTTGGACGTACCTAAGAGAATCTGACAGTACCTGGAAGTACTGCCAACCTGAGTTACATTATTATCCTTGCTGTTACTCTCATGACTGACTGCCAGCCTAAGTTACTCAACATACGCTAAAATTACCCAGCGCGGCGTTCGTGTCAGCGTTATCACCCTGTTCTCTTGTACCGCTCGTCCTTCTGTTCTGTTCTCACCATCTCCCTGCCGTCGCTCCTCCTCTACATCAAGCAGAACTGCCCTACTCTACGTGCCACGACTCCAAGTAGCCCCTACTCTAATTTGTGTATGATCAACAAAGTGGAGCAAACAGGAAAGGTAAACACAAGTTGCTGCGTGTCCCCAGGAAGTTAAGGCAAGTCAACACTGATTAATTCGACATTCTGTTTATCCGACAATTTCCCCTCCCCCACAGCGCTCCTGCATTTCCTCAAACGATTCAGGACGAAGAGAAAAATAGGAAATACGTCCATTAGTCCTTTCCTCCCATCCCTGTTTTTTGGGGTGGAAAACGTATTCACGAATGCATTCAGGAGAAACCCAGATTTTTGCAGGCGAAGCAGAAGAAAATCAAGTGTTTTTTTTATTTTTTATTTTTTTTAATCCAGGAGTAGGAAAAATGCTGAAAATGTTTATCACACACGAACTTCTAATCCTGTTCGTGGAATTTATATAAATAAATACTGAGTCTAATTTCAAACTTTGGTATTGCTGTTGTGGGTCGTTGCTCAAGATCCTTTGTGTTGCAGATGTTTATTCATGACAATGTCAAAGAAACAAATATTGGCTCACCCTAGATATCGTTCACCAAGCAATTCTTATTCCCTTTATCTTTTACGTGAAATATTATGATAAGAGATAAGAAAAAAATAAGGACAATTTTGATCACCAGGTGCAGGGATCAGCAAACACATTGAATCAGGGATATTCATAAGTACAGTAATAATGACACTAAGACAATCTAAGTGATACATAACGTGATGATACCTGACAGTACCTTATAGTGCCTGATAGTACCGTATAGTACCGAGAAGTACCTGACAATACCTGAAAGTACTGAGAAATACCTGACAGTAACTGATAGTACCGATAAGTACCTGATACTACCTGATAGTACCGAGAAATACCTGGCAGTACCTTATAGCACTGAAAAGTACCTGAGAGTACTGAGAAATACCTGGCAGTACCTGTTAGTACCGATAAGTACCTGATAGTACCTGATAGTACCTGACAGTACCTGACAGTACCTGATAGTACCGATAAGTACCTGGCAGTACGTGATAGTACCGATAGGTACCTGATAGTACCTGATAGCACCTGAAAATACTTGATATTGTGTGACCGTACCTGACAGTACCTGACAGTACCTGATAGTACTTGGAAGTACTTGACAGTATGTGACAGTATTGAGAGTACCTGACCGTAACGAGAATTTACTGACAGATCCTAGAAGTACCTGGAAATACCTGAAAGTATCAGATAGTACCTAAGAGTATCTGGAAGTACCTGGAAGTACTTGACAGTACCTGACAGTAAGTGGAAGAACTTGGAATTACTTGAACAGCACCTGAAAGTATCTAGTAGTAACTGATAGAACCTAAAACTATCTGTAAGAACTCGACAGTACTTGAAAGTACCTGGAAGTACTTAACATACTTCGACAGTACCTGACAGTACCTAGAAGTACCAAACAAAATCTGGCAGTAACTGGAAGTACTGACAATACCTGGAAGCACCTAGCACTACCTGAAAGTACCTGTTAGTCCCTAACAGTAACTGAAAGTACCTGACAGTCTCTGGAAGAACTGATAGTACATGGAAGTACCTAACTGTACCTGGAAGTACCTATAACTACATGGAATTACCTGACTAACAAACAGTACTTGAAAGTACCTATCAGTACCTGCAAGAACTAACAGTAGTCTTTTTCCTAAAAGCATTAAAACATATATTAAAGTTCTTATATAAATTTTATTGCTCACATAAAATTCTTCTGTTGAAATTTACACTGCAAGATGACATTATACTCTATATGATGAAAATATACAATGTAAGATAACAGTACAGTATACTCTGCATGATGATAATTTACTGTATATTACAAGATAACTCCAGGTACTAGGTAGTAGGCAGCTACCAAACAGGGAGGTACTACCGCCTGGGAAGATATTGGAAGCATAATGTGTTGTCTACTGGTAGACCCTGCTGCCATATGGCATCACGAAAATTGTGACCAAGTCCCAGGTTGCTGATCTGACTTTCTGCCTCATTTACACACAATTGCAGGGTTTCAATTGTTTCTCTTCCTTTGACAACATATATTGTTTCTCACTCTTGATTTTTTTCTATTTATGTCTCATTATTATTAGTGTTATTATTTATAAATTTTATTAGTATGATTTATATTTTCATTATTGTAATTATTTGTTTTTATTGATTTTAATTAATGCTATTATTCACATTCTTATTATTATTAAATTATATTTTTGTCCCCTCAGGCCTTGATATATATATATATCTTGATAAAATCACACGGGAAAAGGGAAACAACGGAGGGTGAGATCAGAACCTGATCTCACCCTCCTCTGTATATATACACTTTGTTTTGTACTTCTTAGTCTGTACTCACCCCTGAAGATGTGAATTACACGAAAGCGCTTGGGAACTTCGTGTTTTCTTCTTTCCTTGTGGTTATCAGCATATACCTGGATCACGCGCAACTACAGTGATTTACTTGCATATATATATATATATATATATATATATATATATATATATATGCTGATAACCACAAGGAAACAAGAAGTTCCCAAGCGCTTTCGTGAAATTCACATCTTCAGGGATGAGTACAGACTAAGGAGAAATACTTGACAAGGCTAATGTATATACAATAGAGGAGAGTGAGATCAAGTCCCTAGGGGACAGCAGGTGTCCACAATGTTCCGGTCATAAGGCATATACTTGGATCACGCGCACATATAGTGATTTACTTGCATATATATATATATATATATATATATATATATATATATATATATATATATATATATATATATATATATATATATATATATATATATATATATATATATATATATATATATATATATATATATATATATATATATATATATATATATATATATATATATATATATATATATATATATATATATATATATATGTATATATGCCTTGTGTGGTAATATTCTATACTGTAAGAAAACATTATACAATCTAGGTTGCTATTATAAACTGCAGGATAATATTATACGCGTAGGATCAGTCATAGATTAGGTTAGGTTAGGTTCACTGGTGACGAGTGTTGTTGACATCATGTATGTGATAGAGGAGGATATAATTACAAGATAATCTGTGGAAGGTATTATACGAGTTTAGTTGAGGAATATCATATATGGATCTTGGGTGAACATTTAAATTACTTAAGACTGTAATGAACAATGCTTTGTGCCGTATGTAATAACTCTCTCTCTCTTTCTTTCTCTCTCTCTCTCTCTCTCTGGTTGAATAAAGTTGTATACTCATAATGGGCGAGTAATTCAAAACAATTTGCATGACAGTCCTGACGTTGACGCCATCACACTGAGAAGCACGTGAAGTATTGTCTACACACACACACACACACACACACACACACACACACACTGGGAACAATGTACAGTACAGTCAGGTTGCTTAGTATGCACGGTGGGGACGAGGTGAGGAGGGTGATGATACCGCGTATGTAAATAAGACTTACTGGACGGTGCTTGAGGCAGAGAGAATGTAAAGATGTGAAGTGTTTTTATGTGTAAGATAAAAAAATAAAGATTGCCTAGCGCGAATATAATCTTTTATTTATATATAATTTACCTATATTTTACTTAATATTTCCAGTTACTAATTATATAGCCATTTACTGATTACTTATAGCATTTTATTTAATTATATTTTGGGTTTTGATAGTGATTAGTTCCTAAATGAAGGACCACTTAGATTTAATACAATAAAGAGAATGCATAGAGAAATAAAAACATTGAGAAAAATAGTAAAATTATTGGGGAAGTTATGCAAGACGTTTGTTCACCCGGCTCCTATGACAGGAGTGTTGATGAGGAACTTGAGATATCTGAATGAGGAATTATAACCAGGGAAGACTGTGTTAACTACAGAAAAAAAAACACATCCTTATTTAAGCTGTAGAGAGCTGTGTTTGAAGATGCTGTGGGGGTTTATTTACAGCACGAGGGAAGCAAGACACAGCAGAAGCAAAAAAATGAACAGTTTAAACCTAACCTAACCTAACCAGGACCACAGCATGAGTACCAAAATCCCGCAGCTTAATGTGACGTATAATATGGAGTGATGTGTCTTATTATGATGGTCAGTGTGATTCTTCCTCCTATATATATTTTTCCTTTTTTCCTGTCTGCCTGTCTGTCTCTCTGTATCTCTTCTCATGTCACTGTCTCGATTTCTTCACACATCACTGCAGGTGCACACGTTATCCATGTATAGGCTGAGAACCACAAAGGAAAAAGGAAACCACGAAGTTTCCAAGCGCTTTCGTGTAATTCACATCTTCAGGAGCGTTTTCCTTTTTCGTGTTTATAGCAGTAATAGTGAACTTACTTTATCAAAATTCACAGTAGGTTACCACGCAGGCAGACACTGCTCGTTTTATGACCCAACTTCGCCTCTTAACTTCTCCTCTTTACAATTTAATTAAGGAGCCAACTTTACCCCGAGGTCCCACTGAACTGACTCGCATGAAATTGACGCCAGATTAATCGGTGTTAGCGTAAGAAGACCCAGATCGCTCTTTCCATTACCCACAACCTGACTTACCCATCACTCCTGGGCCAAGTTTACCTTCATGATATTTTTGTAGGTAAAGGTATAATGGCGTGTGCAGGTTACAGGTGTGCAGGGGTATGTATTAACATGTGTGAAGGCTACAGGCGTGCTGGCTACAGGTGTGCAGGTTACAGGTGTCCAAGCTACAGGTAATATTACGGAGTGTTTTATCATCGTGTTCACTCCTGTGGTGATGGTCAGTTCTGAGGTCGTGATCACCTCTTTTCCCCACCATCACCTTCCTTCTACACCATCACCTTCGTTCCCCACCATCACCTTCCCTCCACACCATCACCCCCTCCTCCACACCATCACCTCTCCTCCACACCATCACCCCTCCTCCACACCCACACCCCTCCTCCACACCATCACACCTCTCCTCCACACCATCACCTTCCCCCATACCATTACCCCTCCTCCCACACACTCCTCCACACCATCCTTTCCCACATCACCTCCACACTACTCTCCTCCACACCATTAGCCTCCACCATCACCTCCACACCATCACCCCTCCACACCATCACCTCCCTCCACACCATTACCTCCTCCACACCACACACCTTCCTCCACACCATCCTCTTCTCCACACCACTTCCCACACTAATTTTCCCTCCACCACATCACCCTCCACACCACACCTCTTCCCATCACATCCCTCCACACCATCACCTTCCTCACACCACTACCTTCCAACACCACACCCATTTCACATCTCTCCACACCACACTTGCCCACACCATCATTCCTTGTTCCACACCACACCTTTCCACACCATCACTCTACACTATCATCCCCACAATCACCTTCCCTCCATACTCCATACCACCCTCCTCCACACCACACCAATCCTCCACACCATCACCTCCACCATCCCCACACCACACACCTCCCACACATCACTCGCTCCACACCATCACTCTCCACACACCATCACCTCCACACCCTCCACACCATCACTCTCCACACCATCACCCTCCCTCCACACACCACACACATCACCTCTCTCCTCCACACCATCACCTCCACACCATCACCCTCCTCCACACCACACTCTCCTCCACACCCTCTCTCCTCTACACACTTCCTCCACACCATCATCACCTCACACCATCACCCCACACTATCTCACACCATCACTAACACCATCATTTGTTCCACACCATCACTCCACACTACCTCCCACTACCCGCCACACCAAATTCCTATTCTTTCTATCGCCCTCTCTCTTCCACCGACCTCTCTTCATTCTTCAATATCCCCTCATTCCTCCTCTTCATTCATTTCCTCCTTCCATTCTTCTCATCTCCACCTCCTCATTTATCACACCTTTTTTACCACCCTTTCATTAACTTTCAATTAAATCCTTCAATAACCCTGTCTACATCTCACCCCCTCCTCTGGGAGGGGTGTCTGGTTCCTCTCGTCACTAGTAAGCTGACCAGATCCCAAGGACGATAAGGATTCAGCAACTTCATGAAGAGTTTTTAAACAATACCACACTGAGAAAGCTGAGAGCAGAAGGGACGACGGAGAAAGGAAGGAAGGAATAGGAGTAAGACAGAGAAGGAGGAAATGAGAGAGGACTTATATAGGAGGAAGGGAGTGAGGAAAGCTGCATCACCTACTGAGGGGAGAGGAGGAACCTGGGGGGGCTGGGATGAGGAGAGCAGGGAGGCAGGCTATGACAGAGAACAAGAGAGGAGAGGGAGGGAGGGGAGGGAGAGAGAGAAGAGAGAGAGAGCGGTAAAGTGGAAAGGTCTGATAGAGGGAGACAATGGCGGCTTACTAGAGTAAAGAAACGTCTAAGATGGCAGCTGCCAGGTGATGGTAAGGAAAGCCTGGGTGAATGGTATGAAGGCTGTGACAGGCGAAGGTTGTAGATGGTGGCAGCGGTGTGATGCGGCGAAGCCAGGTTATAGTGTGAGGCACGAAGGTTGTGGTGATGGTATGAAGGTTGGGTGATAGTGTAGGTTTGGTGATGGTATGAAGGCTGGTGATGGTCTGAAGGCTGGGGCAAGGTTTTAGAGAGGAAAGTTGTAGGGAGGCGGGTGGCTAATGGAACACACGTTATACAAAACACCAAAGAGAGTAATCGGATGGGTAAAGTATAAAGCCCAGGCACGAGACAGGCTGGGAGGGTGTGTGGTGCACGCATGTGGAGAGGGAGGGAGGGAAGGAAGGAATAAAGAATTCAGCATTTAGGGAACACACACGAAGGCTAAGGCAGGAGGCCTAGAAAAGCAGTTGCAGCAAGTTTACAGGCAGAGGTAAAAGCAGCAGGTGGGTGGGTAAGAAGCAGCAGAGAAGGTAGAAGCTGAAAGTAGACAGAAGAGTAGATAGGGTGGAAGTAGGAGAGCAGTAACTGGCAGGCAGGCTTTCAGGTAAAGGTAGATTGGTGAAAATTTTGAGAGTTGAAAGCAGGAAGACTGACTTGAAAAACAGCAATAGGTGGAAATTCAAGTAGGCAGTCAAGCAAATAGAAGGAGGCGGGCAATAAACTGACAGTGACAGACAGAGGCAGCAAGAAGTCAGTTCAGGCATGCACGCAAGCAAGCAAGCAGGCAGCCGACCTGAAAGAGCAGCAGCAGACAGACAGACAGACAGACAGACAGACAGAGACAGACAGAGAGAGAGAGAGGAAAGTCAGGAAGTCAGTTCAGACAGGGAGCCGCAAGCAAACTCAGAGCAGGCAGACAGGCGGAGAGCGCAAAAGCAACAAGCAGGCAGGCAGGCAATGGAGGCAGACAGAAGCTGGGATGGAGAGAAGTACGACACACAGAATACGTCAGTAGCAGCCACTAGGGCAGAGTGGCCCGCCCTTTGAAAAACAACCAGCCAGCTTCGACTAACGATAAATCCTTCCTTAATTTTTCCTCTCTTATTATCCCTAGTCGAGAGTCATTCAGAAAAAAAAAACACGTATGAATTTAGGAAGATAGTATAAAATTCTTTAACATGTTAAAAGAAAATATATATGTAATGGGAAAAAATGTTATATTTGGTTTTCATCTAATATAACGGCGGCGAAGGTTTCGGAACATCAAAATAAGTTCAGTCAGAGAAGCGAATGAATGACTTTTCAGAAGCGCAACTTCTTATCATATCTTACCATTGCTTCTTGAACACGAGGTAAAACACGACAAGAGACCTTTCCTGGCAACGGGTACAAAGGCTGTTGGTGCAGGTCCTTGCCTATTCAGTACAGACCACAACATTGAAAAGCGGAGAGAGAGAGAGAGAGATACTGAACACAAAACAATGGGAAACTGAGTGAACGAAAAAAATTAAAGAATAAATGAATAAAAAGAAAGAAGAGAGAGAGAGAGAGATACAGTTGGCCAAAGATCTGACTGACCATTGCCATAAGTCCTGCACCAACTTGACCTTACTAAGTGATGAGATAACTTAAATTGCATTATTGGACAAGTTTAATCCTGTTTTGCTGGTCAGTCCACCTCCTGCCTCGTTCTCGCTTCTGTCTGTTCTGTCTGTTCGCCCATATCACGTTTTTTCCCCATTCATCTTATCCCCCCATTCTCCTCTGTCATAGCCTGCCTCATCTCCCCTCCCTCACATCGTTCTCTCCACACACATCCTCCGTAGCCTTATCCAGAGGAGGGCGGCCGCGGTGGTGGCGGAGACAGTGGCAATGGGTAGTGGTACAGAAGTGGCAGCAGGTTGGTGGCAGAGTGGCGAGTGGTATTGTGGCGACGGTGGTAGTGGTGGCGACGGTAGTAGTGATCGGTGGTAGTGGTGGCAGCGGTGGTATTGGTGGCGGTAAATGGAAGTGGTGGCAGCGGTGGTATTGGTGGCAGTGGTGGTAGTGGTGGCGACGGTGGTAGTGGTGGCGACGGTGGTAGTGGTGGCGGCGGTGGTGGTGGTGATGTTATACGATGATTAAGAAGACATAGGGCCGTACTTATCCTTGATCTAAGGGCAGACTATGTTAGCCTTCTGTGAGTTACGGGGCATTAAGGTTCTAAGGGATGACTTCTCCGTGTGTCCTGGCCCTGAGATGGGTGGTGTGGTGTGTGGTGTGATGGAGTGTGTGTGGTGTGGTGTGGTGTGTGTGGTGTGGTGTGGTGTGGTGTGTGTGTGTAGAGGTAGTGTGGTGTGGTCTGATGTGGTGTGGTGTGGTGTGATGGAGTGTGGTGTGGTGTGGTGTGGTGTGGTGTGGTGTGGTGGTAGAGTGTAGTGTGGTGTGGTCTGATGTGGGTGTGGTGTGGTGTGATGGAGGTGGTGGTGTGGTGGTAGAATGGGGTGGTAGAGTGTAGTGGTGTGTGGTGGTGTGGGTAGTGTAGTGTGGGTGTGGGTGTGGTGATGGAGTGTGGTGTGGTGTGGTGTGAGAGTGTGGTGTGGTGGTGTGTGGTGTGGTAGAATGTAGTGCGGTGTGGGTGGTGTGGTGTGGTGTGGTGTGATGTGATGTGGTGTGGTGTGGTGTGGTGGAGGTGGTGTGGTGTGGTGGTAGAGTGTAGTGTGGTGTGATGTGGTGGTGTGATGAGTGTGGTGTGGTGTGGTAGAGTGTAGTGTAGTGTGGTGTGGTGTGATGAGGTGGTGTGGTGTGGTAGGTGTGGTAGAGGTAGTGTAGTGTGTGGTGTGATGGAGGTGGTGTGGTGTGATGTGGTGTGGTGTGGTGTGATGTAGTGTGTGTGGTGTGGTGTGGTGTGGTGTGTTGTGATGGAGGTGGTGGTGTGATGGAGGTACAGGATGGAGGTGATGTGGTGTGATGTGGTGTGGTGTGGTGTGGTGTGGTGGAGGTGGTGGTGGAGTGGTGGCGTGTGGTGGTGTGATGGAGTGTGGAGTGGTGGAGGTGGTGTGGTGGAGTGGTTTCTGTGGCGGTGGGTGGCGTGTGGTGTGGTGGTGTGGTGGGGTGTGGTGTGGTAGAGTGTGGTGTGGTGGCGGTGTGGTAGGTGGTGGTGAAGAATGTGGTTTGGTTTGGTGTGGTGGTGGGTTGGAGCGTGATGTGGTGTGGTGTGGTAGGTGGAGGGTGATGTGGTGGAGTGTGTTGTGGTGTGGTGGTGTGGTTTGGTTTGGTGTGGTGTAGTGTGTGGTGTAGTGTGGTGTGGTGTAGTGTGGTGTGGTATGGTGGAGTGTGGTGTGGTATGCTGTGGTGTGGTATCGTGTGGTGTGGTGTGGTGGAGGCGGTGTGGTGGGAGTGTGGTGTGGTGGAGTGTGGTGTGTGTGGTGTGATGGAGTGTGGTGTGGTATGCTGTGGTGTGGTATGCTGTGGTGTGGTGTGGTGTGGTGGAGTGTGGTGTGGTGCCGCACCGAGGCTACCATTATCCATGAACAACTACGTTGGATTGGCCATGTTACCCGCATGGACAACAGTAGACTGCAAAAAGCTACTTTACAGTCATCTAACGAGTAGCAAACGTAACGCTGGCGGGCAACTGGAAAGGTATAATGATAGTCTTAAGACAAACCGAGAAAAGCAAATCAACCCCCTCACCTGGGAGACGATTACTCCACACCGCAACGCTTGGGGGAACACCACACAAGAGGGTGTCACATTTCGAATTAGCCCGACTGCAAACCGAGGCAGACAAGCGTCAAAATCCGGAAAGACACTGCCACCGCCCCTCCCGCACTAGATGTAGCCCCCACATGTGCAACATCTGTGAACGACTCTGCCGGTCTCGTATCGGCCTCTTTAGTCACCTTAAATCAAACCAAACAAAGGTGACATCCATAATATATCATATCATTGTATCACAGCTGGATGATCGTCATACTCGATTCCGAGTGACAGCAAAGTAGTAGTAGTAGTAGTAGTAGTAGTAGTAGTAGTAGTAGTAGTAGTAGTAGTAGTGTGTGATATAAGGAAAATAGAAATGAAAATAAAAAAAATAAAATGTACCCAATCCTTAGAAAACGACTTAAATTTTTTATTTATTTAAGTATGTGTTGTTGTCTGTCTGTGTCTGTTTGTCTCTCCAGCCTATGTTCTCTATACCTCTTTATCTCCTTCTCCCGTTCGTTTGTGTTTTGTTTGCTTTGTTTTGTTCTCATTAATGTTGACCATTCAGTAAACTAGAGAGAGAGAGAGAGAATAATTTCTAATGGGCAGTGAGTGGAAGCTTGATCGAAAGACATTATGTTAGTTATGTTATGTTAGGTTATGTTAGGTTATGTTAGGTTCCCAGAAGTTTAAATTTGGTTACGTGTGGTTATCTTATATCAGATTAAATGCATCTTCTTATAGGTATGGTTATGATAGGGTTGGTTTGATAAGCTTCGTTAGTGGAAATAGGTATGGCCAGGACAGATATATTTACGATGTAATTAGTTTGCTTAAGTTAGGTTAGGTTCAGTTGACTTGTGTTAAGTTTGGTTAAGTTAGGGTAAGCTTGGGTACGTGATGGAAAAGGTGACGAGTTAGGAACGGAATAAGTTAGGAACACAGAAGTAGTCCAAACATTTTTCCCACACACTATTTACGTATGCCATGAGTGACCGAGCGTATCCCCACCTGTGTGTAGGGAGGAGAGAGGTCGTTTGAGAATTCACCTACCTGCGGAACTGAAGTTATTACGCCAGTTTGATTGATTTAATCGTCTGACATATGAAATCATTAGTGTTAAAAGTTCAGGTAGAATATTATGAAATTTCAAAATAATAATAGAAAATAAATTTTAAGCATTCATCTGTAATTATTTTAGACAGGGTGTATATTAATGCCACATATATTTATTTTTAACTTTTGAAAAATGAACTTTTAAGATTCACTGTGAGATAAAACGTCTCTGAGGATTGAAGCACAATTCTTAACCAAAACATTTGACAAGACACAAACAGGAATCATTGATCTTTAATTAAACAAGCTTTGAATTTATCAAACAAATAATGATTGTAAACATTAAAGTAAGTTTGAAAACATTAAATAAGTAGTTTTGGGCGATTATGAGGAAATGTTCAGCAAAATAGAAATATTGAACCAAAATTGTTTCGGTGAAAATATCGTGTAAGAGGTGAACAGTAACTGTGAAAGTTCAACGAATAAGATTTACAATGCAATAAACAGTAAACTTGGATATTCGAGTTGAAATATTGTGCACAGCGTAACTCAGAGTGTTCACAGAGGGGCAAACGTTCAATAAAAACAGATCCGTGTTCAACATTATGGTACAAAGCATAAATAAGGGTCTTCAGGACTAAGTGTTCAAGAGAATGGGGAGAGGTGGGCAGACACAGAGGGTGGAGAGGTGGGCAGACACAGAGGGGTGAGAGAGGTGGGCAGACACAGAGGGGTGAGAGAGGTGGGCAGACACAGAGGGTGAGAGAGGTGGGCAAGCACAGAGGGTGAGAGGGTGGGCAAGCAGACAGAGAGTTAGAGAGGTGGGCACACACAGAGGGGTTAAGAGAGGTGGGCAAACACACACAGAGGGAGTAGAGAGGTGGGCAGACACAGAGGGTGAGAGGGTGGGCAGACACAGAGGGGTAGAGAGAGTGGGCAGACACAGAGGGGTAGAGAGGGTGGGCAGACACAGAGGGGTGAGAGGTGGAGCACACACAAGAGGGGTGAGAGAGGTGGAGGCAGACCTGGAGAGGTGGGGAAGGAGGTGGAGGCAGACACAGAGGGGGAGTAGAGAGGTGGGCAGACACACACAGAGGGGTAAGAGAGGTGGGGCAGACCAGAGGGGGTGGAGAGAGGTGCAGACCAGAGGGGTAAGAGAGGTGGGCAGACCACACAGGAGGGAGTGGGGAGAGGTGGGCAGACACGGAGAGAGGAAGTGGGCAGACCAGAGGGGTGGAGAGGTGGGCAGACACAGGGGGTGGAGAGGTGGGCAGACACAGAGGGGGTGAGAGAGGTGGGCAGACACAGGGGTGAGAGGTGGGCAGACACAGAGGGGTAAGAGAGGTGGGGCAGACACAGAGGGGGGGAGAGAGGGGCAGACACAGAGGGGTGAGAGAGGTGGGCAGACACAGAGGGGTAAGAGGGGGCACACAGAGGGGTGAGAGAGGGGGCAGACACAGAGGGGTGAGAGAGGGCAGACACAGAGGGTAAGAGAGAGGGACACAGAGGTAAGAGAGGTGGGCAGACAGGGTAAGAGAGGTGCAGACAAGAGGGAGAGAGGTAGGCAGACACAGAGGGGTGAGAGAGGTGGGCAGACACAGAGAAAGAGGAGAGGTGGACACAGAGGGGTGAGAGGTGGGCAGACACAGAGGGGTAAGAGAGGGCAGACACAGAGGGGTGAGAGAGGTGGGCAGACAGAGCTCGGTGGTGGTGTTCGCTGTGTCTAATTTACTCTC
Source organism: Homarus americanus (assembly GCF_018991925.1). Classification (NCBI taxonomy): domain Eukaryota; kingdom Metazoa; phylum Arthropoda; class Malacostraca; order Decapoda; family Nephropidae; genus Homarus; species Homarus americanus. The sequence goes on along the minus strand of NW_024732867.1, from coordinate 1,632,428 downwards.
GTCCCTTTAGAGCGGGAGAGTAAAAAAATCTAATATTTCAGTGGCTGAGCGTCTCCCCGCAGGACCCAGGCGGATACGGATGAGGCAGGAGAGCAAGAATCAAATTTAAAGTGTACAGGTTAACTTTTGTCAAATGTCTAAAGAATGAAGAGAAAAATATTAAGAAATATTATATCAATATAAAATAGAAATAGAGGATTTTTTCTGAATATAGTCTTTTAGGATTGACTCTCTCTCTCTCTTGTGCATCTGCTGCCTTGCCTCCTCTTTTTCCATCTCCTCCCTTGCAATTCTTTAATTTTATATTTCTATGTCTCTCATTATATGCTTGAATGGCCTTGCTTCTGAATGTGTATGTATGTATGTATGTATGTATGTATGTATGTATGTATGTATGTATGTATGTATGTATGTATGTATGTATGTATGTATGTATGTATGTATGTATGTATGTATGTATGTATGTATGTATGTATGTATGTATGTATGTATGTATGTATGTATGTATGTATGTATGTATGTATGTATGTATGTATGTATGTATGTATGTATGTATGTATGTATGTATGTATGTATGTATGTATGTATGTATGTATGTATGTATGTATGTATGTATGTATGTATGTATGTATGTATGTATGTATGTATGTATGTATGTATGTATGTATGTATGTATGTAATGCATTTTCCATAATTCTATCTAGTGCGGTGTTAAACTAACGAATGTAGTTAAGGTAAAATCCTAGGGAAATTTTTATAATATTTATGAAAGTAATTATTCTGGTTTAACTTCAGTTAACCAGTTAGATCCAGTTATGGGGTAATATTCATCGTAAGAAATTGTAGAAGAACAATGTCTGAAGTATTTACGAGTTTTTCACCTATTCAGTTGCTCACTCACAGGAAGGACCTTCGTTGGTGGAGGAACAGTAGGGAGAGAAAGTTTCATAAGGAAGAAATAACTGGGAAAAAGTTTTATAGGGGAGAATTTCCAGAGTTACTTTTTCTTGTGTAAATATTCTTGTTTAATGAATCCAAATACTTTGTTATGTACTCGTTCCCCCGAAAAGTATCTTTACAATTTTGTGAGACAAAATGACACAACAGACGAAGGATTTTGACAACTCTACCGAGACAACAGGTGTCAGTGTTCATTTTGGAGCGACTGTACTACGCATAAAAGCTTTAAAAAATTATATACAGTTATTCATCACCATTTCCAAATTTAGGAACATTTATAACATTATATTAATTATGTATTTTGTATCAACACAAATACTTTTTAAGATATAACAGTAAAGACTCCTCCCATAACATCGCTAAAAAAAATATTATATTATTTTCATTTAAGTGATAGGAACGTAAAGTTGGTAAAAAAAGTGAAGTCTTTTGTATACTTTAACACTTTTATATATTTTTCTTAAAAAAGACTTACCAAGTATAATGATAGGTTCAGACCGTTTATTTATATATGTTTGTGTTTTATTTTCAACCTCTTCTTTGTTTGTTAGTGCTCTAGCGACCTAAATTTCATTCAACATTAACGAAAATTACACAGACCAACCCGGTCTGTGCATTCGAGAGAGAGAGAGATTGGCAAACAGACGTGCTAGTGACGATTTATTCCAAGGAAGGAGGAGGGGGTGACGGGTCAGCTGTAGTAGAAGACCCACTCACTGTCGGAGAAGACCCAGCCACTGCCGGAGAAGACCCAGTCACTGCCGAAAAAGACCCAGCCACTGTCGGAAAGAACCCAGCTACTTCATCCTGCCAAACACACACTCGGAAGAACCAACGTAACTGTCGGTGTAACCGCACTCGGAACCACTTCTGTCGTAAGCCCAGTCACTGTCGGAGAAGGCATTTTCTCCGTCACCTTGAACACCATTCTCTTTTGTCTGATCACCAGTGTGTCTTTCGTTAGGCAAGATCTACTGGTGTACTGCACCCATGGCAGTTGTTGTCAGGGGATCGATCTCTCGCTCTTTCTCTATCAATAGTGGTGTTCCACAGGTTTCTAATCTTTCACTTACTCTCTTCCTTCTTTTCATCAATGATTTACTTAACACTACGACTAATTCTATCCATTCTTACACCGATGATTCTACTCTTCACTCTTCTTCACAAGTCCCCTTCCAATAATTCTCAAACTAGAGCTGATATCATTACATCTTATAATGCGGATCTGTGCAGCATCTCCGAATGGGGAGGTAGGAACTTGATTAAACTCAATAGTAATAAAACTCAGTATTTACCAATTACATTTTCCAAATTAGATGATCTCCCACCAATCACATTTCAGGACGCAATCATGCTGCCAAATTCTAAAATAGATATGCTAGGCCTCACCATTTCCTCTAATATTTCATGGAAGCCACATCCTCAACATGGCTAAAGCTGCCTCCCGAAAGCTGGAAATGCTGTACAGATGCCGTAGCTACTTCACTCCTGAGCAGTTGCTTCAGTATATAAGGGATTCATTCGTCCTAACTTGGTGTACTGATCTCATATCTGGGGTGGCTCTTCTTCTGTCCAACTGTTAGATAGGGTGGAATCAAAGGCATTTCGTCTTATTAACTCTCCTCCTTTATTTGATAATCTTTCTTCCCATTCTCTTCGCCACAATGTTGCTTCACTCTCTCACCTTTATAGATACTTTAACGGGTAATGTTCGGTAGATTTGTCATCTTGTGTACCGCCGGCAAGGCCGCGGTGCCCACCATTTCTGTGTGGATGTCGGTCACACTAGAATAACCCGTTATCGTACATCCTTCTTTCCTCACACAGACAAGCTGTGGAATGATCTGCCTTCTTCTGTGTTTCCATATTCATACAATCTGTCTCACTTCAAAAAGCTTGTTTTCCGGCATCTTCGTGGTGTACATTAATATAATCTTTTTCTTTTATATTTTTAATTTCTTTTTAGTCTATTTTTTTGCCCTCCCCCCCAGGCCCGTTATGGGTAGATGACCTGTGCCCGGGTGGCTATTCCCTGTAAAAAAAAAAAAAAATAAAATAAGTCGGAGAAGACCCAGTCACTGTCGGAGAAGACCCAATCATTGTCGGAGAAGATCCAGTCACTGTCGGAGAAGATCCAGTCACTGTCGGAGAAGATCCAGTCACTGTCGGAGAAGATCCAGTCACTGTCGGAGAAGACCCAACCATTGGCAGGGAAGATCCAGCTACTGTCGGAGAAGACCCAATCACTGTCATAGAAGACTCAGTCCCTGTCGGAGAAGACCCAACCATTGTCGAAACAGACCCAGTCACTGTTGGAGAAGACCCAACCATTGTCGAAGCAGACCCAGTCACTGTCGGAGAAGACCCAACCCTTGTCGGAGAAGATCCAGCCACTGTCGGAGAAGACCCAGTCACTGTTGGAAGTGTCAACAGAGTCAAGGGGCAGCAGTAGAGAGAGAGTAACAAGGAGGGAGAGAGGAAGGGGGAAATGACTGCATGAATAGATGGAGAGGGGAGGGAGGCAGGGAGGGAGGGAGGGGGGAAGTTGGTACGGAAGGAGGAAGGGAGAGAGGAAGCTAGAAAGGTCCGTGGGGGCTGGAGGGAGGAGAGGAGAGAGAGCGAAGAAAGAGAGAGGGATGGGAGGAGGGAGGAGGAGGGAAGAGAGGAAGTGAATGAAAGAGAAAGATAAGTTAGGAGGTATGGGAGGAATGGAAGGAGAAAGGGTATAGCAAGAAGGAAGGAAGTAAAGCAGAGGCAGTGAAGACTAAAGGCGGGGATGAATGGAAGAGAGAAGGATAGGAGAAAAATGAAATGTTGGAGACAAGGGAGGGAGGGAAGGAATGAAGATACAGGATTACGGAAAAAAGGATAGGAAAAGAGAGAGGGAAGGAGACAGGAAGGGAAGGATGAAGGGTAGGAGAGAATGGATGGGTGATAGAGAAGGAAGGGTGGAGGGAGGGAGGGCAGGGTGAGTGGAGGGAGCCATCAATATTGGAGGAGGGGCCAGGTCCAGGGTTTAGCTCGACTGTAAGGTAAATTTCTAAGGCAGGAGGGAAGGACGACGCTTTCGGCTTCCATTCATAAATACTGCCCTGCCATCGATGAGGTGAGGGAGACGTGTGCACGGCTGACGTAGAGTGATGGAAGTAGCGTACACGGCTGAGGTAAAGTGTGAAATAAATGATGCTCACGGCTGAAGTTAAGTGAGGGAGACGTGTGCACGGCTGAGGGAGAGTGAGGGAAGTAACAGTGAAGAACATAATGAGAAAGAAAGGGATCCATGAGAGGAAGGATAAGAGAGATAGAGCGCTAAATGATGGAGGAGTGAGAGAAAATAATGAGAGGCATAACAGAGATAAGTTCAAAAAATGGCGTTGGGAGAATCCGAGAGAGACAGTAAATGCAGGAATAAGCAGAGGAATAGAGAACAGTAGGTGGAGAGATGTAGAGAAGTGAGGGAACAGAGAGGTAGAGAAGAGTAGGAGAAAGGTGTAGAGAAGTGAGGGAACAGAGAGGTAGAGAAGAGTAGGAGAAACGTGTAGAGAAGTGAGGGAACAGAGAGGTAGAGAAGAGTAGGAGAAAGGTGTAGAGAAGTGAGGGAACAGAGAGGTAGAGAAGGGTAGGAGAAAGGTGTAGAGAAGTGAGGGGAACAGAGAGGTAGAAGAGGAGAAAGGTAGAGAAGTGAGGAACAGAGAGGTAGAGAAGAGTAGGAGAGAAGGAGGGAAGCAGGAGAAGTGAGGAACAGAGGGAGGGAAATTGTGGTAGAGAACCAAACTGATGGCATAATAAGAGGGAATGAATACTGCATCGGTAGAGAGAGAGAGAGAGAGAGTTGACCAGTGAGGGGAAAACCCACAGTAAATGTATTATACAAAATTAATACACCCGCCTCGCCTCCCCCACTCTGGGACTTTGCCTATTCATGGTGGATGCCTGGCAGTGGTAAATATGACTCTCTCTCTCTCTCTCTCTCTCTCTCTCTCTCTCTCTCCTCGTTGCTTTATCATCTTGTGTTATCTATGTCTCACCCTCCTGTCTACCCTTCCTCTCTATCTCTCTCACCCTGTTTTCACACCATATTGTTCAATCCTTCTTTGTCTTTCTGTTTTGTTTATCTCCTTATCTCTTACATTTCTTTTTCCTCTGTGTTTCATTCTCTTTCTCTCTGCTTCATTCTCTTTCTCACTTCTTTATTTCTATCGTTATCCTCTCTCTCATTATTTAGTTTTTCATCTTGTTAAACCGTCTATTTCAGCTTAATATATTCTGATTTGATTTTGTTTCTCACCTTTAAAAATTCTACTTCATGTGTCTCCTCTTCTCCATTTATCCATGTGTCTCAATTATTTAATTTATCCATGTGTCTCATCTAATACCTTTATCCATGTGTCTCATCTATTCCATTTATCCATGTGTCTCATCTAGTCTCTTTATCCATGTGTCTCATCTATTCCATTTATACATGTGTCTCATCTGGTCTCTTTATCCATGTGTTCTATCTATTCCATTTATCCATGTGTCTCATCTAGTCCCTTTACCCATGTGTCTCATCTAGTCTCTTTATCCAATGTCTCATCTAGTTTCTTTATCCATGTGTCTCATCTAGTCTTTTTATCCATTTGTCTCATCTATTCCATTTATCCATGTATTTCATCTAATACCTTTATCCATGTGTCTCATCTAGTCTCTTTATCCACGTGTCTCATCAAGTCTTTTTACCTGTGTGTCTCATCTAGTCTCTTTATCCATTTGTCTCATCTATTCCATTTATCCATGTGTCTCATCTAGTCTTTTTACCTGTGTGTCTCATCTAGTCTCTTTATCCATTTGTCTCATCTATTCCATTTATCCATGTGTCTCATCTAGTCTCTTTATCCAATGTCTCATCTAGTTTCTTTATCCATGTGTCTCATCTATTCCATTTATCCATGTGTCTCATCTAGTCTCTTTATCCATGTGTCTCATCTATTCCATTTATACATGTGTCTCATCTGGTCTCTTTATCCATGTGTTCCATCTATTCCATTTATCCATGTGTCTCATCTAGTCCCTTTATCCATGTGTCTCATCTAGTCTCTTTATCCAATGTCTCATCTAGTTTCTTTATCCATGTGTCTCATCTAGTCTTTTTATCCATTTGTCTCATCTATTCCATTTATCCATGTGTCTCATCTAGTCTTTTTATCCATTTGTCTCATCTATTCCATTTATCCATGTATTTCATCTAATACCTTTATCCATGTGTCTCATCTAGTCTCTTTATCCACGTGTCTCATCAAGTCTTTTTACCTGTGTGTCTCATCTAGTCTCTTTATCCATTTGTCTCATCTATTCCATTTATCCATGTGTCTCATCTAGTCTGTTTATCCATGTGTCTCATCTAGTTTCTTTATGTGTCTCATCCTCTTCTCTTGCCGTCCAGTTTTAGTGTACTGTTCTATTTTTTCGCATTCTTCTGTCTCTTTTCCCTGTTTCACTGTATTTCTCACCCTTCTGTCTCATATCCGTCTTCATGAACTCCTCGCCCTTCTGTCTCATCTCTGTCTTACTAAACTTCTCACCCTTCTCTCTCATCTCTATCTCACTGTAGTTCTCACCCTTCTGTTTCATCTATGTCTCACTGAACTCTTCACCCGTCTGTCTCATCTACCTGTCTTACTGAATATCTCACTCTTCTGTCCAATTTCTGTCTCACTGAACTTCTCACCCTTCTGTCTCATCTCCCTTTCTTACTGAACTCCTCACTGTTCTCATTTTCTCCCTTTCTCCACCCCTTTGTGTTGCTGTGACTCATCGTCATTCTCACCCTCCTGTCATAAAGTACTGACACACCCTTCCCTTTACACTGTCTCTCATCTGTCTCACACTTCTGTCTCTAGTGGCATCCTCATCTCTCTTATTTAATTATTTATCCTCTCGCATGTGTTCTTATTCTTCTTTTCTCTTGTCCGTTTTCTCACTCTTCTCTTTACAAATCCTTATCTAATTATTACATGTTACTCTGTCTTGTTCTTCTCTTTTAACTTCTTCATTTTCTTTTATCTTGTCTCCCTCTTATTCTTCCCAATTCCAACATTTTTCTCCCCTTATTCTATTGCCTCACTTTTTGTCATGTTTTTCTTTTTTTTCACTTTTCATTCTGATTCTTATGTCTCTCCCCTTTGTCTTCTTCTTCCCTTTCAGCTTTTCCTTCTTTTCCTCCTATCTCTCACTCTCGCCTCACCCCCTTCCCAATTTACTTTATTACCACACTCTTCTATCTTGTTTCGTTTCTCATCCGAGTTTCCCAATTGTTAGGATTGGCTCCATCTATATTTGTTGTTCGACTGATAAACCTGCCTTTGTTGTCTTTCTTGTCATCATATTACCTTATCGGGTCTTCTAAGTCATTATCCACGACCATTAACCTCTTCTGTACAGGTTCCCCCTCTGTGCTGAGTAAAATCCTCTGACGTTGACTAAAAATAAATAAATAAATAAATAAAATAATAATAAAAATCACAGTGGCGTAGTGAAGGGGTTAAAACTCACTTGGTTATCCCCCAGCGGGGTTTTGTTTCATGTCTGTACTCAGTTAGACCTGGAGGGTAGAGTCGTGTAGGCACAGTTGTAATGGTGACTGTGTTTGGGATATATCGTCGGTCACTAGTATTGTTAGGCGAGTTTGGTGGTTGTGTGTGATTATCTCCGTTGAGGTAGGAGACGAGAGTAAAGGTGTGTGTGTGTGTGTGTGTGTGTGTGTGTGTGTGTGTGTGAAGGAGGGATGGGTAGGGGTAATGTAGGGAATAGAAGAGAGAGAGAGAGTCCATCAAAAAACCCACGAGAAATCCAGCGTATAAACCTTGAGAGAGAGAAACAGAAGCAAGAGATAAATCAGGCAAGCAAATAAAGAGATAGACAGGAGAGACGATTTAGCCTGATAGCGCAATTGCTATATGCATTCAGGTGCAAGAAAAATGAAATAAGCAAAAAGACAATGTGGTTCCTTGATGTCAGTGGTCAGACAAAGTAGTATTGATAAGAATTTCCTGTGAGATAAAATTCCCTCGGCCCGAAAACCTTATTTTCCTCTACCTCCGTTACTGAAATTGAATGATTCCTTTCTCCTTGTTATTTTGTTTTCTTGTTTCTCTAACTCTCACAGAACGAAGAGGGTCCTGGCTGTGATCCGCCATATATTCTCTCCTGACAACCACAATTGACGCTGAAATTACTAGATGGGGATTTTTTTTAATGAAAGGATTAGATGGAAGTTAAAGTTATCAAATATTCCTTAATGTTTAGTGAAACGATCAGTGGTACGAAGATTATTAGTGCACTTTCGATTGACTTTTGATTTGTGTAACTACTGATTCACACACACACACACACACACACACACACACACACACACACACACACACACACACATCCTTGACCATCTTGGCTATGTTCCGTCCATTTCTCAAGTCCTTTTCCCCGACCCATCAACACCACCAGGATATCAACATAATCAAAAGGGACAATTTCGTTTAGGAAAGAAATGGGATCAGCGTTGAACATTGACGAACAGTGATTAAGCCAATGAATTCAGCACTAGACAGTACCAGCGAGAGCTGTGACCCACCACTGAGATAAGCACCCCTGGGAACCGACCACCATCTTCTGACCAGGCGGTGTTAACCAGTCCACCCTGGGAGTAACAGTGGGCCGGCTTTACACCTGTTAGCAACGACTTGAAACCTAGAAAACAATGTATTAGCGTTCGCAACAAGGCAAACAGGATTCTTGGGTTCATATCTAGGTCTGTGAGTAACAGAACTGCTGACGTTATCTTGAAACTTTACCTAGCATTAGTGAGGCCACACATGGATTTTGCGGTTCAGTTCTGGTGTCCTTATTATAGAATGGACATAGATTCTTTGGAGAGAGTACAAAGAAAAATGACAAAAATGATCCATAATATTAGAAACCTTCCATATGAAGAAAGACTGAAAAGCAGGCTTACATTCATAAGAGAGGCGTAGAGTTAGGGGAGATATGATAGAGGAATTATTTACAAGTGGGTAGTGGGATTAACAAGGGTAAAATGGAGATGTTCTGAGCTCGGTAATAACAGAAATAACTAGAACAAATGGCTTCAAATTAGATAAATTCCGATTCAGAAAGGATATAGGCAAGCACTGGTTTGGTAATAGAGTTGTGGATATGTGGAATAGGCTACCGAGTGCTATAGTAGGATCGGGTCGCTAGGGAGCTTCAAGACGAAGTTGGATAGGCACATGGAAGTGCTGGGATGGGTGTGAAAGGGATCTGCCCTGTATGGGCCAGTCGGCCTCCTGCAGTATCCCACTTTCTTATGTTCTTATGTTCTAATGTTCTGACTACGAGATAACACAACACCACCTAGCAGAGAGTGAGGTACTGTGACACCACCCCACACCACGCGGTGTCTCCAGGTCCACGTGAGGTCCTTCATATCAACACCCGAGGACGAGTCACTATACTATGTGACCACGCCACTCTATGTCTCCATGACCATGTGAGGTCCTTCATATCAACACCTACGGACGGGTTACTGCACCACGTGAACACCACACCACCCGGTGTCTCCATGACCACGTGAGGTCTTTCATATCAACACCTACGGACTAGTTACTGCACCACGTGGCCTACGTGACCTTACACAGTATGGCAAGAGACCAGTCCAAGCCATCAACTGCAAACTATAAAAATTTGTATGTTCAATTCATGTGCCTTCTCCTATTAATAATGAAAGCTTTTGTTAAACGATCCAACTACCCCATGTCTTTGTATGTAATAAGTCTTTTTCGTCTAATGTATATTTTCAGCCTTCGGGCTGCAGAACTTTTTCAATAAACTGTTAATTATTATTATTATTATTATTATTATTATTATTACACACACACACACACACACACACACACACACACACACACATACACACGATTTCCTCATATTTACAAAAACCTTTTCCTTATCGCCTCTTCATAAAATCTTCCCTTTCCACACACTCATTTCCTTCCCCTCTTCTCTTTCCTCCTTCTCTGCTCTGCTCTTCCCTCCAGCTCACACACTCCGTACAGTACACTCCCTCTTTCTCTCCCTTTCCAAATATCCCCCTCTACTCTCTATCTCCCTCTCTCACCCCCCTACCACTCACTTTCCCTATTCCCTTTCCCCTTCTTCCCCACTCCCCTCACCCAGTCTCAATACCAGAAATACTTTCACCTCGCTAGAATATTGCATTTTGTTGTTGCACAGTGTTTTAACCCAGCTAGACAAAAACAAAACAAAAACATCTTCTGTTTCCCCACATTTCTCTACAACACAACAAATAGCAATATATTTTTTACCGTGCGGAGAGAGCGACCACCGTTGGTATATTGTCCATTACCAGCAGCACGGCGGGGTAATCGACCGTCAGGTAATATGGGGCGGAGTACGGCACACTACCTCTAGATTTTCTACCAGAGAAACTAGGCGGTGTCTGGAAATCGACAATCTCTCATTAGTGGGCAGGGTCACGTCCGCTCCAAGTTCTTACGCCAAGAGACAATGGGAACTCTGAGGTAGTGCGCTTTTGGTGTTTGAGGGCAGGTTGTTGGAAGATGCCCTGGACTCTCTCTCTTCTATATGGCGAGCACAGAGTGAGAGTTGTGAAACACGGAAATAATGAACCAGAAGTTAAGGTGGAGTGACTTGTTTAGTGAGAGACTTGCCAAAACAAATCGTAAGTTGAGCGTCTACGAGACGGATTCCAGAACCCGGCACCTAACCTAACCTAACCTAACTTAACCTAGTCTCTAGGAATGGCTGAAAGAAGAAGAGCATCTTTCGTCGAAAAATTGCTATATATTACAACAAAGATCACTACAACGATTAAAATGACAGTTTAGGAAGACATGTAAACTAGGTAACTCTCACCGTCCTTCGCCAACCTGCACACTCTTCCATCACCATCCACCCTCCTTCACCTTCCTCCACCATTTTCTACTTTCCTCCATCCATCCTCTCGACTCACTCCTCTCGCCAGAATTTTGACAACAATAGTTCAGTGAACCTTACGACCATCCCCTCGCTTACTACCGCACTAAACTCCCTCCACTCCAGCAGTAGTCCTCCACACTGGCGCACTTTACCGTATTACACGCTGGTATTGCCTGAGGCGTCATGAAGGCCGGAAGTATTGGTTGTACTGATTGCACCACCGGGTTTGCAATTGTCGTATCATAAAAAAAAGTTTGCCACTGCAGGCAGAGGGCGTACGAAAGTTCACCCGAGGTAGTTTAGATAAATGTTTCCTCGCTGGGTGGAAGAGAACGTCAAACTTATTGATGGCTCATCGTGGTGTTGTTTTTATGGTGGGCTCCTAAAACCCGGGGCTGGTGGCGTAGTAAGGAGTCATCAATATCGGCGTCAGCGAGATGGTTGGGTTACCCCCCTACCACATGCTGACGATATCCTTGCTCTTATTATCATCATATATATATATATATATATATATATATATATATATATATATATATATATATATATATATATATATATATATATATACTGATAATAACCACAGGAAAGAAAACTTTGAGATACAAGCGCTCGTGTAATTCACATCTTCTTTCGCCCTGATTTATCCTTCACCGTCACCTTGCACCTACGGTGATTTTGCGCATATGTATGCCAACGCATATATATATATGTAACATATGTATATATATATATATAATATATATATATATATATATATATATATATATATATATATATATATATATATATATATATATATATATATATACACACTAGCGGATTCGCCACCCTCCGGGAGGCTCCACATTGTCTTATTGTAGTGCATTAAGGTAGACCACATTTTTGGTTTTGCCATTAGGAGCAAGTATGTACAGATTTTTGTCAGTTCCCACTCTGGAGCATCCAGCATAGAACTGTCCATGAGCAAAGCAAGGAAACACAAGATTTAGGCCAACCATCTTTTGGGACTGTCCCTGGCTTTTGTAGATGGATCATGGCAAAGCTCACTTTAACCGGGAACTGAAGTCGCTTGAACTCAAATGGCAGGTCAGTGGTGATGAGAGGTATCCTTGTTATAAACACGTCCTCTCCATTAGCTTTTCCTGTCAGTATTGTAGCTTCCAGTACATGTGGCATCATGTTCTTCACCACCAATCTTGTGCCATTGCAGAGGATTGGTGGTTCAAGATTTCTTAAGAGCATTATAGGAGTTCCAATCTTTAGAGAGAGGTGGTGAGGAGCCATTCCAGCGGGCTCCAAAGAATTAAGGAATTATGCAGGGTACTGGACTGCTTGGTCCTGGTCGATTACTGTATCAACAAATTTGAATGAGGTCTCACTGCCTGGAAGCTGTGTGAGTAGAGTCATGTTGATTTCAGCCACTGTTTCATTCTTTGGTGCCAGAATTGCGCGTTCACGCAGCCACTTGTGATCCTTGTAGTGGTGGTTAATGTTTGGGTAGACCATGTTAGTGAGCTCAGTTGAGGACTTTACAACATTTCCACATCCGTGAGGAATGATTATTTGTCCTTCTGAATCAACAGGGAAAGTTCCATTCCCAATCTGTAGTAGAAGGTTTGCAAACCGTCCAGTATCCTGATCTCCTTGTAGATGTACTCTCATGTTTGTGGATAGGGTGAGTGTCTGAACACTTCTCCAAAGGTATGATGCCTTAAGGCACGCATTCAGTTCATCAGCTGGAGTGCTTCGAAGAATGACAGGTAGGGTCTGGCGAAAATCTCCAGCAATGACCATTGTAATGCCACCCATGAGCTGGTCATTTTCTCGTATGTCTTGCAAGGTCCTGTCCAATGCTTCAAACGCTAACTTGTGAGACATAGTGCATTCATCCCAGACTATGAGGCTGCATTTTTCTAAGAGTTTTGCCTTTGCCGATCCTTTTTTGATGTTGCACACTGGTTTCTCATTGTGAGCGAGATTGAGAGGCAGTTTAAAAGTTGAGTGTGCAGTACGTCCTCCTTCTAGTAGTGTTGCAGCAATGCCTGAGGATGCCACAGCAAGAGCAATTTTCCCCTGATGACGTACTATGGCCAACAGAAGGTTGATCAGGAATGTTTTTCCTGTCCCGCCAGGTGCATCGAGAAAGATCAAACCTCCCTGCTCCGCTTGTATCGCTTACAAGATCTGTTCATAAGCATTTGCTTGATCAGGCACCAGGTGAGGCTCATTTTTTTCAAGAAAATTCACCAGAACTTCAACTGAGTAGTCTGTCTCTCTGAGCAACTCCCTGTTTGCAACTACTGGTTCTTCGTGGTTTGTGGAAGGCAATTCAAAATCAGTTTGGTTTTTTCCTCATAGCTCCATCATTTTGTCTTCCAGCATGATGAGAGCCCTGTTGAACATGTTATCCATGAACTCAATCTCTTGACCAGGATGTTCTCTTCTTGCTTGATGAAGCAGATCCTCTGAAATACTTTCTTGGTGTTTTTCCCAGAGCTGGCTTGGGTTGGAAAGTCCACATGTAGCAATCAAGATGGCAAACAGGTTCCTCATTCTCAATGGCGATTGAGTAGCTGCTGCCTCTTCTAATGTGTCACTCCAGTGTCCATCATCTTCCAGTAGGCCAAGGAGATTGCACGCTTCCTAATAGGTTCTGCAGACTTGTCCATTCACTGTCTTGAGTGCTGCGTATGAAGTTGGGCCACAGATGTGGTGCAAAAGTAGTGGACCGTGTAGACACGTTCCAAAGCATTGCCTGACTTTATCCCTGGATATCCTTCAACATCGGATCCTTGAGCTCTTCTCTGAAACGTTTTCATTGAAACCTGCCTTATGTAGAACTTGGGTACGTCAAAATACAGGAGTATTTGAGCAAACTCATCTTCCTGTGAAAGCTTGAAAAATGCAGTGAGGGTCGTATCAGCAGGATTTGCCCTTTGATTTTGGAGGGACTCTTCTGTGAAGTATACTCTTTGTCCATTTTCCAGGTGAACAGCCAGATGATCTACTGTTGGACATCGTTCGTGTATGGGAAAATTAAATATTCTCCATAGGGCATCATTGCTGCATATCATCACTACATATAACACCACCCATCATCACACATATATCCATCATCACTACATATAACACCATCCATCATCACTACATATAACACCACCCATCATTACTACATATAACAACATCCATCATCACTACATATAACACCATCCATCATCACTACATATAACACCATGCATCATCACTACATTTAGCACCACCATCACTACCATCACTACTACCACCATCATCACTACCACCACTACTACCACCATCATCATTACCACCACCATCATTACCACCACCATCATTACCACTACTATCAACCAGTCTCTGCCACCACCACTATCACCACAAACATGCCGCTATCACCATCACCACCACTACCACTGTCACTGGAACCTGTTTATGTAAACATTGTTTATGAGTCATCTTAAAGGTTCACAATTGGCATAAGTCTGTTCTTGGGGAACAAAGACACAACCACCTCCTATGCACACTCAAGTTTCAGAAATCGAATCATCCGAATGTTGATCCTCTGAGCTGCCCCTTAACCACACACGTTGTTGGAAATGAGTCAGATTTTATTCTGTAGGGTGCGTGACTCACTGGAAACGAGGGAAAGCTTATTACACACAAGAGCGAGCGTCACCCACAACTGCCAGGTTTAATAGTTGATAGTTTTGGTGAGCAGTAATGGTGGTGGGATGGGGTGGTGGTAATGGTGCTGATGATGGTATTTGTGGTAGTGGTAGTCGTGGCGGTAGTAATGGTAGTTGTGGTGGTGGTAGTGGTAATAGTGGTAGTGGTGGTAGTTATGGTGGTAGTGATAGTCGTAATAGTGGTGGTGGTGGCGGTGATGGTGATTGTGATGGTGGTTGTAAGCAGCGGTAGTGATGGTGGTATTAATTATTGCAGTGATGATAGTGGCTGTGGTGATGTAGGTGGTAGTGACAGCGGTGTTGGTGGACTAAACAAAAACACCCACCGTTCGATACCCTCGTGTGTGACATGTATAAATGACGCGGTATTGACAGTTTAGACCAGTGACAAATTTCATTATACAATGACAGCGAGGAATTGGGGAGTCATACGCTAGGGGCCAACTGAGGAATGTACCGTGAATTAAAAAGCAAACAGTACACCCCAATTTGGTGGCAAGTGAAAGTCCATGTTTTTCTCGTCTTTATTTATCGATATGGTACGTGTTTGTAGATTACCCGTCTATTCTATTATTATTATTATTATTATTATTATTATTATTATTATTATTATTATTATTATTAAACCAACATCTCTTCAGTTAGTAATAGTATTTAATATACAGACCCGTCGGTGCCACTAATGAAAAGCCAATGTGAGAGTCAACATAATATTGATATGAACAAGGTCGTCCTCCCTCCTGAGGCAAACATATCGTTAGCGTGACACGTAAACAACACACATTCAATAAGGAGGGAGAGAGACGCCCGGGTCAACATGGCGATACATCTAGGCAGGTATAATATTGCGGGGGAGTAAACACAGTAGATTCATCAGTGGTATGGTGGTATGGGTTACGACACACACACACACACACACACACACACACACACACACACACACGCACCAGGAATTATGACTGGCATGCCTTTACTGTGAAGGGAAAGGGAAGGGGGGGGGAAGTTAAGGCCACCGGGCTACGTCTAGGACTGACGGGGTGAGAGAATGGTGAAAATATATAAAAAATAAATATTAAAGTTGTCAGTTTTAGTGTTCCTGGGAAGTTCAAAGTTGAGTTCATTGAGAGATGAATGGTGAATGATGGTGAATCTCAAAAGAGTAATTGAGTTAGAGAGGGGGGACTCACTAATCCTATGACCAGGAAGGAACCTAATCAGATCTGGCCCAAATCTGCCTGAACGAAAGTATAGTTAACCTATATAATCTTAGCACCATAACCTGAACTACCTCTAACATAAGTTAACTTGACCAAACCCTCGTATCTGGTATAGTTCTGGCCATTACTTTGGATAGGAAAAGACCCCAGCATGAGTACCGGTGATTTTTTATTTTCATTACCTGCAAGTAGTTGAGCTTGAGAGCAGTATTTCAGAGTAATATACATTATATAATCAATTATGACGGTAAGTATTACTCAACAGGTCGTATTTGAGGGACCATGATTGAGTGGGGGAATATTACTTCAATAATTCACAGGAGGACACAGGCGAGGGTCAGAGGAGGTGAGGTGTAAGTAAGGCTGTTATGGAGAAGGTCTCAGATGACTGGGTGTGGACGGTGCTTGATCACTGGGGGAAGTTAATATAGGGCAAAGAAGTGTGAAAATAATTAAGACCATAACATATCCCTCGAATATTATATTTAATGATGAGAGAGAGAGAGAGAGAGAGAGAGAGAGAGAGAGAGAGAGAGGAATATTACATAATATAATTTGGGTAAGAGAGCCCTAGTGTCAAGATTTTTTAGAACTTTAAAAGACTCGCCATGAGTTTATAGGGAAAAGTAAGGAAAATGTAATACTTCGTTACTAAGACTGAATAATATTATCCTTTTAAATGTTTTTCGAGTTGACCTCAAAGTTAATAATCTGAATATATTTCTTGACTCTTGAAATAACTTAAGAAAAAGCGACGGGTTTTTATTTTAGGATTAATAAAACATCTAATTGAGGCTACAATATTGGTTGGTGCCTGCCGGAGTTCTTAAGCTGGGACAAGAAGTCGTACTGTTTGGGGTACTTGGGGTAACTGGGAACTGGATAATTGGGGAACTTGGGGTAATTGGGCACACTTGGGAAATTTGGGGTGAAGTGGTTGATTAGGGTCTTTACGTCAAACAGAACGCTGAAAACACATACATAAGGAGTAGCTATCATAGAAAAACTGAAGAATGCAATGTTGGAGGATGGTGGGTGATGAAGCGTCATGGTTGGCTTTTCTGTATAGTGGAAGAAAGAAACATCGTGGCGAGTCATAGCTGTTGATGAACATAAGAAAAATGAATATCAATCTGCAAAAGTTAATCGGTCTTCAAGACCCACAGCAGATGATAAAGCAGTACTTCAATATGTTGGAGACGGGAGGAGGGACAGATGATGTCTAACACTTTGTGTTCCATGCGCCTGGCGGCCTTTTATAGACAATATGGAAACAGGAAACTGTATATTATTTCGGTACACAATGAAGCAGTATGGCTGGCACTGCACTAGACCGCCTTCATTTCCTCAATTGTAAAGTTAGTTATCCATGCACAGCTGGGTGGATTGGGGTAGCCTGGGCGTTCGTTTACTCTATTTAATACTTTAGAATTAAGACTGTGGCAAACAGATCAAGTTATTGGAATCATATTTTCCTTCTCTTCACCAGTAAAATTTATGAGGATATCCGGGTTGCCAGGGAAGGAAAACTACTTAAATTTTCTTTAAACTCATTAACACAGAAAATGGGTTGTCAGAAGGGACACAATCCTCAGTCCAGCGTATACATAATTTTAAAGTAATTATTGCACAAAAATTCTAACTAAGTTTAAAAACTGCATAAATTACATTATAATGAGCAATCCGTTGTGGAGGCCAGGTTGAGGGAAGCTGACGGGTATTTAGTGAGCGGCACCAGGGGAACAAGTTGTGGTCCAGTGTTACGCTTTATTATTATTTATGTGGAAGGATTCGTCCTCATAATAGGTAACCCAGGAGATCACGCAAGATATGTTAAATATAATTAATCGGTATCATCAGGTGAACGCTGACTTCAGGACCGTGTTTCATCATGGTGTTGGTTGGGTGAGTGACGTACTGACAGTGTACCACAGCGGGTGTGTTCCGCCAACACTGTATCCAAAGCACGAGTCGATATCTCGTAACACCAAAACGACCACCATTAAAAGGGAATCTGTGTATATATTAAGTTTCTCATCTCAGACATATTAGGAATAAAACTGAGAAAAATATCCCAGAATTACTAGAGAAGTCAGGTCAGGTCAGGTCAGGTCAGTCCTAGAACATAAGAACATAAGAATGGAGGAAACTGCAGCGGGCCTATTGGCCCATACTGGGCAGTCCCGTTTACACCCAACCCCTATTGCTCATATGAGCATCCAACCTATGTTTGAAGCAATTCAGCGTATTCGAGTTAATGATGATATTTGGTAACTTGTTCCATTCATCCACTACTCTGTTTCCAAACCAGTGTTTACCTATTTCACGCCTAAATCTAAATTTGTCTAATTTAAAACCATTGTTACGAGTTCGCTCCTGGTTGGATAATTTGAGTACCTTTGTAATGTCCCCTTTGTTTAGACACCAAACTCGGCACGCGAACAACCTGATGGGGTAAAAAAGATACTACTTCTCTTGATCCACTTTGAGTTTTTCTGTAAAGATGGTCAGCAATTCATATAATACCAAAGAGGTCACAGCCATATTGTTACTGTTGAAGTTTGAAGGGATGACGCCAATGCCTCTTACATACACGGGGAAATAAAACGTCGTTTATAGTATAAATAAATACTGAAATTAAGAGCGTTTATTTTTGTTTACTCAAAGCTAAAGTCTCAGTTAAGATCCAAAACGTATGATTTTAACCTTTACTTGTGTTGACACGTCTTGATCTCGGCCTGTGAACTTCGTTTCCGGAAACCTAACAAAAACATTTCGTGTTTGTCGTTCGGCGTCTTCACATCAACTTTTATTTCTCAGCCTTTAAGTGTTTATAAGATGCTGAGTAAAAGGGGAAAAGATCAAATACCGTATATAACCTTGATCTATGCCCATCTTGTCTTAGAATTCAAGTTTATCTGAGAGTGAGTTTCTTCATATGTATTTTAATAATCTTGAAGTTCACCCGAGTTATTACTCATTGTGTCGGAACTACACACATAAAAGAAACACAATGAAAATAAAGAAACACAATAAAGTGAGAGAAACACCTTGGCTCTTATCGAGTGACGTCAGGTAATAGACAAACTGAACCAGCAACTTCTTCACTGCCAGACTGAGTTAATGTCTTGTACGTGAACGAGTTTATGGCCTTGGAACCTGTGGGCCTATCTGCGTGTGTATATATATGGCTGTGTTTGTGAGGTGTGTGTGTGTGAGGGGGTATGTATGTATGTATGTATGTATGTATGTATGTACAGATATGTATGTACAGTATGTATGTATGTGAGTGTTTAATTGTGTGTGTGTGTGTGTGTGTTTATGTATGTATACATAAAACGTTAGTTAAGAAGTTAATAAATGAATGTATGTAGATTGTTTCCCCTCTGATTAATGTCAATTTGCATATCAGTCAGCACAGGTAATTACTGCGCTGATGACCGCTAATGACCGCTTCATGAGTGCCAGCCAAGAGACACACACAATTTACATATTCACTAATTCTAAGCAACACAAACTTTCCACTTTTTCACGAATGCTGATTTCTTACGCTGCACCGTACACACTACACCGTACACACTACACCGTGCACACTACACCGTACACACTACACCGTACACACTACACCGTACACACTACACCGTACACACTACACCGTACACACTACACCGTACACACTACACCGTACACACTACACCGTACACACTACACCGTACACACTGCACCTACACCGTACACACTACACCGTACACACTACACCGTACACACTACACCGTACACACTGCACCGTACACACTGCACCGTACACACTGCACCGTACACACTGCACCGTACACACTGCACCGTACACACTGCACAATCAGACACACTACACCGTACACACTGCACTGTACACACTACACTGCACACACCACACCGTACACACTACACCGTACACACTAAGGTCCGTACACACTACACCGTACACACTACACCGTACACACTGCACTGTACACATCTACACCGTACACACTACACCGTACACACTCACACCGTACACACTGGGCACCGTACACACTACACCGTACACTACACCGTACACACTACACTGCACATACCACCACACCGTACACACTACACCGTACACACTGCACCGTACACACTGCACCGTACACACCTTGCCCCCGTACACACTACACCGCACACTGCACCGTACACACTACACCGTACACACTTACACTGTACACACTACACCGTACACACACTACACCGTACACACTACACCGTACACACTACACTGCACAGCACTACACCGTGTACACACTACACCGTACACACTACACTGTACACACTACACCGTACACACTGCACCGTACACACTACACCGTACAATACTACACCGTACATTCACACCGTACACACTGCACCGTACACACTACACCGTACACACTACACCGTACACACTACACTGCACACACCGTACACACTGCACCGTACACAGTACACCGTACACACTACACCGTACACTACACCGTACACACTTGCACTGTACACACTGCACCGTACACACTGCACCGTACACACTACACCGTGCCACACTACACCACACACTACACCGTACACATCATGACCGTACACACTACACCGTACACAATTGCACCGTACACACTACCACCGTACACACTAGCACCGTACACACCACACACACTACCCGTACACACTGCACCGTACACACTGCACCGTACACACTGCACCGTACACACTGCACCGTACACACTACACCGTACACACTACACCGTACACACTACACCGTACACACTACACCGTACACACTACACCGTACACACTACACCGTACACACTACACCGTACACACTACACCGTACACACTGCACCGTACACACTGCACCGTACACACTGCACCGTACACACTGCACCGTACACACTGCACCGTACAATCCACACCGTACACACTACACCGTACACACTACACCGCCACACTACACCGTACACACTACACCGTACACACTACACCGTACACACTGTCGTACACACTGCACCGTACACACTGCACCGTACACACTGCACCGTACACACTGCACCGTACACACTACACCGTACACACTACCTGCACACACTACACCGTACACACTCACCACACACTACACCGTCACACACTACACCGTACACACTACACCGCACACACTACACCGTACACACTACACCGTACACACTACACCGTGCACACTACACTGCCACACACTACACCGTACACACTACACCGTACACACTGCACCGTACACCACACCGTACACACTGCACCGTACACACTACACCGTACACACTACACCGTACACACTCACTCACACTCACCGTACACACTACACCGTACACACTACACCGTACACACTACACCGTACACACTCACCGTACACTGCACCGTACACACTGCACCGTACACTACACCGTACACTGCACCGTACACACACTGCACCGTACACACTGCACCGTACACACCGTACACACTACACCGTACACACTACACCGTACACACTGCACCGTACACTACACGTACACACTACACCGTACACACATCACACTGTACACACTGCACCGTACACACTGCACCGTACACACTACACCGTACACACTACACCGTACACACCTACACCGTACACACCTCACCGACACACTACACCGTACACACTACACTGACACACTGCACCGACACACTACACACCGTACACACTACACCGTACACACGACCCCACACACTGCACGTCACACTACACCGTACACACTACACCGTACACACTACACCGTACACACTGCACCGTACACACTACACCGTACACACTACACCGTACACACTGCACCGTACACACTACACTGTACAACTACCCCTCGCACACGTACACACGTACACACCACGTACACACTGCACCGTACACACTACACCGTACACACTACACCGTACACACTACACCGTACACACTACACCGTACACACTACACCGTACACACACACACCGTACACACTACACTGCACACTACACCGTACACACACTGCACACACTACACCGTACACACTACACCGTACACACTACACCGTACACACTACACCGTACACACTACACCGTACACACTACACCTGCACACACTACACCGTACACACTACACTGCACACACTACACCGTACACACTACACCGTACACACTGCACCGTACACTGCACCGTACACACTGCACTGTACACACTACACCGTACACACTACACCGTACACACTACACCGTACACACTACACCGTCCACACTACACCGTACAATACACTGTACACACTGCACCGTACACACTGCACCGTACACACTACACCGTACACACAACAAACTACACACACTACACCGTACACACTGCACCGTACACACTGCACCGTACACACTGCACCCACATACTGCACCGTACACTACACTGTACACACTACACCGTACACACTGCACCGTACACACTACACCTACCGTACACACTACACCGTACACACTGCACCGTACACACTGCACGTACACACTGCACTTTCACCTCTTTTTATTACCCACATCTGGTTCAAGCGACAAAGTACAACCCTTTACAATTATTTCAAAATTAAATTTATGACTAATTCACGTCCATAAACATGAACTTTAAATTCCACCAATAGAGGGAGGTTGTCGTAGTGTTGTTGGAGACTTGTGTGTACACTTCTGGATTGTCTTTTCTTTTTCACTACCAATGACGGAGTTCCTCAAGATTTCTTAATGTCACGGTTTCATTATTTCAGAAATAAACAATTCCTTTTACTTCTCTAAAGATCACGAGGGAATGTTGTATGTGTGTGTGTGTGTGTGTGTGTGTGTGTGTGTGTGTGTGTGTGTGTGTGTGTGTGTGTGTGTGTGTGTGTGTGTGTGTGTGTGTGTGTGTGTTTAATCATACAGCAGTGTGTGGAGTAGCAGGTCTTAGTAATGGTGACTCGTGGGCAGCTTAGTGATGGTGACTCGTAGACAGGTCTTAGTGATGATGAGTCCTGGGTAGGTCTTAGTGATGGTGACCCGTGGACAGGTGTTAGTGATGGGGACTCTTGGGCAAGTCTTACTGATGGTGACTCGTGGGCAAGTCTTAGTGATGGTGAATCGTAGACAGGAGTCTACGTTATGTGAGGATGACAGATGCACGTAGATCAGTCAGTGAATATGTGTGTGTGTGTGTGTGTGTGTGTGTGTGTGTACTCGGGAATACCTCGTGCGTTTGTTTGTTGTAAGTGCACTAATAATCGAGGCGTATAGTTTATTGTATGACACAAACAGTGAAGGCATGTGAGCATCTGAACTGTCTGATTTTTTTAATATATACAGTATATATAATGTAGACTTATACTTTAATACTATCGAGTGAAAAGTTTTAGTGTCATCTCTACTCAGAATTAGCTGGATCAATTCTTAATTTAAATTTTAATTAGGGATTACTCTCGGTTCTTCTTTGACCAAATGTTTGATGAGAGAGGAACTGGTGACTGGGGTGTCCTGGATGATTCCTCCAAGGTGATGGTTGAACCGCATTATGACGTCGTCGCTAAGACCGTCCAAACAACATAAGATCTACGAGAGGAGATTTAAGACACAATTTGCTTTGTTTTGGTGGCCGTGAACAGCTTGGGTAATTATGGTTCACGACACAGCTAAAGTCTAGTCCCAGAGAGCAACAATTTCTTGCTTTCGCGTATTAAAATATATACAGGCATCTCCTGTGATAATGGTTTACATATGCTATGTCACTAGATACTGTAGCTCTTAGTGATAATATATTATAAACTTGAAGAAATAAGAAAGATGCCTATCAACTAGGTGTCTGTCCAATCTATTGTCCTTTTTTATCATAGCGAAGCGAGAACGAGATAGAAAAGTCGACAGGGCAGTGAAATTAGATGAAGTCAAGGGTTTGACGTGATTGGCCTTCAACAGCTGGGGTCATTACGCTGGCAGCTGGTCAGGGTTGGTAAGGGTAGTATTCCTCTCCTTCCTGGGGTTTTCGTCTCCCTTGTTTTCTACACATCCCAGGTGTGGGGCCTCGTTGAGTGTCTAGACAGATGGTTAAAGCTAGACAGGGAAAGGGAGGGAAACTTAGGCACACCAACAGACCGAGTAAAAAAAATCCCAGGATTCAGAATATATTGCAAAGTTTCTCTCATACTCGCTGTTTGTTTTGTTTTCCGTGGAAAAAAATAATAATACGATTAAAATGAGTCGTACAAACAAGGGGAACTTTACAAAGAGTCGAGGATGACGGCGCACAAGGATTACTTATTCGTTTATGAATACTGATGGCGTTTTATACTGAGGCTTGGTTTAATACAGGATATGACTCACGCTCTCTGCTTGTCGTTGTGTTGGGTAAAAGGTTTAGTTTTGATGCTGGGGTGCCGGAGACACAGCCGGCCATGCTAGAACGCACCTGCAACAATAGACAAGGTGGGTGGACACTCTCCTCAAGCTGTGGTTCTTAGTAAAGCAAAATTAAAAAAGGCAACAACAAAAGTTTTCTTGTTAGGGCTGAGGATGTTGCACACGACCTTGTTATTTCTGGTTTCATTTTTCAGTAGGATATCTGGGTAGGAATAAAAAAAAATGACAAAGACAATAAAAATAATTCTACTATGACGACCATACACACGACCATCATATATATATGACGACCATACACCTACCGACCATACACACGGCGACCATACACATTTCGACCATACATACATACGGCGACCATACATACGGAGACCATACACAAGACGATCATACACATTTTGGCCATACATACGACGATCATACACATTTCAACCATACATATGACGACCATACACATTGTGTATACACGACGACCATATACACGGGAGGAAGTGAAGGCGGAAGTGAGGGAGAAGGGAGAGGGGGAGGAAGGGAGAGGAGAGGAGGAGGAGAGGGAGAGGAAGAGGGAGGTGTAGAGGAGAGAAGGAACAGTGTAATGGACACCGGAGGCTCTGCAATATACACACTCCATCACTGCCCTCCCCTGCTGCATCAGGCTGCTCCATTCGCTGCTCTGTTATATCGCCCATCACAGCTGTGTTTATGCTCTTCTGAATGGTTCCTAACTTATTTCATTGTAACGTGATACTGTACTGGGGTGACTCCTGCCTTCTGTGACTACTGTGTTCTGCTGTACTGGGGTGACTCCTGCCTTCTGTGACTGCTGTGTTCTGCTGTACTGGGGTGACTCCTGCCTTTTGTGACTGCTGTGTTCTGCTGTACTGGTGACCCGCCTTGTGCTGTTCTGCTGTACTGGGTGACTCCTGCCTTTGTGACTGCTGTGTTCTGCTGCTGTGGGGTGACTCCTGCCTTTGTGACTGCTGTGTTCTGCTGTACTGGGGTGACTCCTGCCTTTTGTGACTGCTGTGTTCTGCTGTACTGGGGTGACTCCTGCCTTTTGTGACTGATGTGTTCTGCTGTACTGGGTGACTCCTGCCTTCTGTGACTGCTGTGTTCTGCTGTACTGGGGTGACTCCTGCCTTCTGTGACTGCTGTGTTCTGCTGTACTGGGTGACTCCTGCCTTTCTGCTGTGTTCTCTGACGGGTGACTCTGCCGACTCTGTTCTGCTGTACTGGGTGACTCCTGCTCTGTGACTGCTGTGTTCTGCTGTACTGGGGTGACTCCTGCCTTTGTGACTGCTGTGTTCTGCTGCTGGGGTGACTCCTGCCTTTGTGACTGATGTGTTCTGCTGTCTGGGGTGACTCCTGCCTTTTGTGACTGCTGTGTTCTGCTGTACTGGGGTGACTCTGCCTTCTGTGACTGCTGTTCTGCTGTACTGGGGTGACTCCTGCCTTTGTGACTGCTGTGTTCTGCTGTACTGGGGAGTGACTCCTGCCTTTTGTGACTGATGTGTTCTGCTGTACTGGGGTGACTCCTGCCTTTTGTGACTGATGTGTTCTGCTGTACTGGGTGACTCCTGCCTTTTGCGACTGCTGTGTTCTGCTGTACTGAGGTGACTCCTGCCTTCTGTGACTGCTGTGTTCTGCTGTACTGGGTGACTCCTGCCTTCGTTGCTGACTCCTGCCTTGTGACTCTGTTCTGCTGTACTGGGGTGACTCCTGCCTTCTGTGACTGCTGTGTTCTGCTGTACTGGGGTGACTCTGCCTTCTGTGACTGCTGTGTTCTGCTGTACTGGGGTGACTCCTGCCTTCTGTGACTGCTGTGTTCTGCTGTGCGGTGACTCCTGCCTTTGTGATGATGTGTTCTGCTGTACTGGGGTGACTCCTGCCTTCTGTGACTGCTGTGTTCTCTGTACTGGGGTGACTCCTGCCTTCTGTGACTGCTGTGTTCTGCTGTACGAGGTGACTCCTGCCTTCTGTGACTGCTGTGTTCTGCTGCTGGGGTGACTCCTGCCTTCTGTGACTAATGTGTTCTGCTGTACTGGGTGACTCCTGCCTTCTGACTGCTGTGTTCTGCTGTACTGGGGTGACTCCTGCCTTCTGTGACTGCTGTGTTCTGCTGTACTGGGTGACTCCTGCCTTCTGTGACTGCTGTGTTCTGCTGCTGCTGGGTGACTCCTGCCTTCTGTGACTGCTGTGTTCTGCTGTACTGGGGTGACTCCTGCCTTCTGACTAATGTGTTCTGCTGTACTGGGTGACTCCTGCCTTCTGTGACTGCTGTGTTCTGCTGTACTGGGGTGACTCCCTGCCTTCTGTGACTGCTGTGTTCTGCTGTACTGGGGTGACTCCTGCCTTCTGTGACTGCTGTGTTCTGCTGTACTGGGGTGACTCCTGCCTTCTGTGACTGTGTGTTCTGCTGTACTGCCCCTGTGCTGTACTGGGGGACTCCTGCCTTCTGTGACTGATGTGTTCTGCTGACTGGGTGACTCCTGCCCTGCTGTACGGGTGACTCCTGCCTTTGTGACTGCTGTGTTCTGCTGTACTGGGTGACTCCTGCCTTCTGTGACTGCTGTGTTCTGCTGTACTGGGGTGACTCCTGCCTTTGTGACTGCTGTGTTCTGCTGTACTGAGGTGACTCCTGCCTTCTGTGACTGATGTGTTCTGCTGTACTGGGGTGACTCCTGCCTTCTGTACTGATGTGTTCTGCTTTACTGGGGCTCCTTCTTGTCTGCTCGTGACTCCTGCCTCTGTGACTGATGTGTTCTGCTGTACTGAGTGACTCCTGCCTTCTGTGACTGCTGTGTTCTGCTGTACTGGGTACCTTCGCTTGTGCTGTACTGGGTGACTCCTGCCTCTGTGACTGCTGTGTTCTGATGTACTGGGGTGACTCCTGCCTTCTGTGACTGCTGTGTTCTGCTGTACTGGGGTGACTCCTGCCTTCTGTGGCTGTGTTCTCCTGTACTGGGGTGACTTGCCTTTGTGACTGCTGTGTTCTGCTGTACTGGGGTGACTCCTGCCTTCTGTGACTGCTGTGTTCTGCTGTACTGGGGTGACTCCTGCCTTCTGTGACTGCTGTGTTCTGCTGTACTGGGTGACTCCTGCCTTCTGTGACTGATGTGTTCTGCTGTACTGGGGTGACTCCTGCCTTCTGTGACTGAAGTGTTCTGCTGTACTGGGGTGACTCCTGCCTTCTGTGACTGCTGTGTTCTGCTGTACTGGGTGACTCCTGCCTTCTGTGACTGCTGTGTTCTGCTGTACTGGGGTGACTCCTGCCTTCTGTGACTGCTGTCTGCTGTACTGGTGACTCCTGCCTTTTGTGACTGCTGTGTTCTGCTGTAACTGGGGTGACTCCTGCCTTCTGTGACTGCTGTGTTCTGCTGTACTGGGGTGACTCCTGCCTCTGTGACTGCTGTGTTCTGGCTGTACTGGGGTGACTCCTGCTTGGACTGCTGTGTTCTGCTGTACGTGACCTGCCTCTGTGACTGCTGTGTTCTGCTGTACTGGGGTGACTCCTGCCTTCTGTGACTGATGTGTTCTGCTGTACGGGTACTCCTGCCTCTGTGACTGATGTGTTCTGCTGTACTGGGGTGACTCCTGCCTTCTGTGACTGATGTGTTCTGCTGTACTGGGGTGACTCCCTGCCTCTGTGACTGCTGTGTTCTGCTGTACTGGGGTGACTCCTGCCTTCTGTGACTGCTGTGTTCTGCTGTACTGGGTGACTCCTGCCTTCTGTGACTGCTGTGTTCTGCTGTACTGGGGTGACTCCTGCCTTCTGTGACTGCTGTGTTCTGCTGTACTGGGGTGACTCCTGCCTTCTGTGACTGCTGTGTTCTGCTGTACTGGGGTGACTCCTGCCTTCTGTGACTGCTGTGTTCTGCTGTACTGGGGTGACTCCTGCCTTTTGTGACTGCTGTGTTCTGCTGTACTGGGGTGACTCCTGCCTTCTGTGACTGCTGTGTTCTGCTGTACTGGGGTGACTCCTGCCTTCTGTGACTGCTGTGTTCTGCTGTACTGGGGTGACTCCTGCCTTCTGTGACTGCTGTGTTCTGCTGTACTGGGGTGACTCCTGCCTTCTGTGACTGCTGTGTTCTGCTGTACTGGGGTGACTCCTGCCTTTTGTGACTGCTGTGTTCTGCTGTACTGGGGTGACTCCTGCCTTCTGTGACTGCTGTGTTCTGCTGTACTGGGGTGACTCCTGCCTTTTGTGACTGCTGTGTTCTGGTTGTACTGAGGTGACTCCTGCCTTCTGTGACTACTGTCCTCGGCTGAACTGGGATGTTGTTCCTACCTTCTGTGACTGCTGTGTTCTGCTGTACTGGGATGGTTCCCGCCTTCTGTGACTGCTGTGTTCTGTTGTACTGGGGTGACTCCTGCCTCCTGTGACTGCTGTACTGGGGTGTTGTCTCTACATCTTACTGTGCTTTTATTTGAACTGGACATGAACAAGAAATATGAGCAGAATTTTCTTATTGTGTTCTCATGTCGTGATCTGAACACGGGACGCTTATGCGTGTGTCTTTGAGAAATACTGAAAACAAGACACCGCTCTTATTTTATTATTTTACTGTGATAGTGTGTGTGTGTGTGTGTGTGTGTGTGTGTGTGTGTGTGTGTGTGTGTGTGTGTGTAATAATAATAATAATAATAATAATAATAAATGGTTTATTGAAATAACCTGGCAGCCAAATGGCTGAAAAAGTGCAAACAACAGAGATGATGAATGTTACATAATTGGGAAATGGGTAACTTGATTTACAAGTAATATACAAATAATAGAGGTGGTACAAATATGATATATAATAACTTGGGAGGGGGAGAAGGTCATTTATTAGCATGCAATTTCAATACAGTAACAATAAAGTAAAATTGGCAGGGAGTGAACACACTGGTTAACTACGAGTTGTTGATATTTTTTTTTACAATGGTTGGGATTGGGCTGTTCTTATAAGAGATCAGTACGTACTCTTATGGGCTGGATGCGGTTGTAGTGTCAAACAGCAATTTGTGGACAAGGGGTCTCGGGTGGGAACAGAAGCCGTTGACGAGGATGGTGCAGAAGCTTCTCCCCAAACTTGCAGATGAAGTCATGAGGTGATGATCAGAGAGAGCCGAGAGGGTCAGTGTGCTTCTTGATATGTGGAGAAGGAGTAGGGGGAGATAATCATGCACGCCCTCTTCTGCACCTTTTCTAGGTGTTTCCGTTTTGAGGCATTTAAGGAGGAAGACCAGGCAGGGGAGGTATAGGTGAGCTTGAGAAGTGTGAATGTTGAGTCAGCACTAAGGAGCTCGTGCGCGGGAACTCCGAGGGACTTGACACGACGGAGGAGGTGAAGACGATAACTGGAGGATTTGACAATTGAACTGGGTTGTGTTTTCCAATTTAGTTTGTTATCTATAATAACGCCGAGGAGCTTGGTGGAATCCACAACCTGGAGTGTGTTGGGGACTAAAGTAATGGAGGGAGGTGGAACAAGGTCAGAGGAGAGGTTGATGTACATAACCATGGTCTTGGTATGGTTGATGGTGACATGGTTGTTGGTGGCTCAAATTTGGAGACTTCAATATATTCTGAAGGGCACTGTAGCTGGGAGCCGAGTTGTTCTCACTGTCATTTAGAGCAGATATTCATAGAGCTGTTTACTCATTTCTAAAAATCTAGATAACGTCACCTCTAGTAAATTTCACGAGATTTAGTGGAGTCCTGCAGGAGAGGTTTCTATTGTGGGCAGCCATGACCTGAGGCTGCGGTACATACAACCACAGCCGAGCGACCTGGCACCTCTTGACGTTCAGTGTTGTAACCATGAATTCTCACCAACTTTGATAAATAGGTCTCGGCATAGACCTCAAATAAAAGTTCTGAAAACGACAGCCGCAAAGAGTTGGGTACAAAATCATAGAGGGAATAACAAATAAGACGGAGAAAGAATAAAACAATAAAGTTTTAATTGTAAAAGTAGTTCTTAGCGAATATTTACTCAAAACATCTGGGAGGATGAGCTTCCTCTGATGTACACTGAAGTGTGTGGCCGTGATGTCTAGTTGAGATAATACAATATATCGTCAAGCAGCCGGCCACCACACAGCCTCCTTCCTGTTATATTGACCTTTGACCGATCTCGACAAACGACAATTTGGTTTGAAGAATGACGAACACAAACGTGTTGAGCTGTTTTAAAGATGATGGCCCAACAGACCTTGACAGCAACAGCACAATGCCCAGTAAAATCAAAAGAAACACAAGCATAAGATAACGTAATTACAGCTATATGTTTTCGTCACGTCTCGGACAGGCAGGAAGACTAACAAGCACGATTAACACATCATTTTTGAAAGTTACATTTATTAATAAAATGATAATGGGTTACAAACAGCGGTATGTTCAATGTACTGTACACCGCTCTGCACCACGCGTGGCGCCCGAATACATGATGTGTATTGTACAATATGAACATAAAAACAAAGTTTCTGCCAAAGCCTTTGATCATTATAATGTCCAAATTTTAGATTCACAGCTCAAAATGGACCTGAGTTATCACACGGGCAAATAAACAAAGAAGAAAAATTATGATAAACAAAAAAAAAGCAATCATTGAGTATCCCACTTTTGGAATTCATATCCTCGGGGCAAGCGATTCGCGCGGCTCCTTAATATGAAATAGGGGAGGAGGTGGTTGTATATAATATAGCAATGTTAGACTATTGGCAGCAGAGAAATGTGCAGAGGACACACAGACCAGCACGCAAGCCTCAGAGGGACCACAGGACGAGGAAGCAGATGCCTTTGAATAATGTTAAGTGAGAACTACAACATGATTTTTTAGATTTTTTTTTTTTGCTGTTAATATTGACAAATATCTAATGTTATTGTTCATGGTGTGTACAGCAATGTTCATGGTGGCGAATATCACAAGTTATTAATAAAAGAGTACTGCGGAAGACAAGAATAAACACGTTAAAGTGAGAAGAACAAAAGAATCATCTTAATTGGCACACAACAACAACACAAGGAGGTGACGCATTCATTATCATCCTGCCCATAACTGCTGACCCCGGTAATGTTAACATTCTCTTATCTCTGTCTGTGTGTCCTCAAAATAACTCAAGAACGTGTTTGTGGATTTCCCCCAAACTTAGTAGATCTGATGAACATGTAACAATTTTCTCACGATAACACACTGGGTTTTTCAGCGGATTAAGAAAACGATGTTCTGAGGCAGTCTTCAGCGTCGACAGCTTAATTTCCAGTAACAAGAGGCACTAATTAAATATTTACCTTGTCTTGGTAGCAGTTCGCGGGCAGGGTTTCCATCTGGTCGGTTAACGTCCGCAATTTAAGAAAAAAAATATTAGCGGCAGGTTGTAATCTCAGGGAATATAAGTATGAAAAATTTAATGAACAATAATGGAATGATGTACTACAAAGCGGCTCTGAGTACACAATGTAACATGTAAGTCAGGAGTTATGTGCTGTTAGCTTTTACTCACGAAGATCAGTGTGTGTGTGTGTGTGTGTGTGTGTGTGTGTGTGTGTGTGTGTGTGTGTGTGTGCGTGTGTGTCTTTTATTCAACCGAGCGTGCATTATAAGTACAATAGATGAACCAGTCACACAAAAACAACATAACTACAGGTGCAACGTTGAGCAGTATCGAGAAATGACACCAAGACTGAGGAGAGGCAAGTGACTCTTGACAAGCTGGCAGAGTAGACGAAAGGACATTAATATTGACTCAGCCTTATCATCCATATTTCAATTGACATAGAACATGTAAGAGAGAAAAAAAAGGCCGATTCTCAACCATTCTTTGTTTTGGAGAAGCTCGCGAGGTTATGTATGGGAAGGATATGTACTGAGGAACAGGAGTATAAGGTATTGAGGAACAGGAAGATAACAACAGGAAGGTAAGGTATTGAGGAACAGGAAGATAGCAACAGGAAGGTAAGGTATTGAGGAACAGGAGTATAAGGTATTGAGGAACAGGAAGATAGCAACAGGCAGATAAGGTATTGAGGAACAGAAAACTAGCAACAGGCAGATAAGGTATTGAGAAACAGGAAGATAGCAACAGAAAGAAAAATGTGTATAGAAATAGGAAGAAACTGTTATAATGTTTAAAATGTGAAAGACAAGAGTTAATGACTTAGAACTTGATGACGTATATAAAGAAGTAGACAGCAAAGGTTAATGATGTAAAGTAGTAAAGGTTAGGTTAGGTAAGGTTAGGTTAGGTTAGGTTAGGTTAGGTTAGGTTAGGTTAATTCCATGATATGAAAGGTAAAGCTGATAGTCAATGATATATTAAGTGAAGCTAAGAGATAACGATATAAGTATGAAGCTACGAGTTAACGATATAAGTGTGAAGCTAATAGTTAACGATATACTGTAAGTATGAAGCTAAGAGTTAACGATATAAGTGAGAAGCTAAGAGTTAACGAAATAAGCGTGAAGCTAAGAGTTAGTGATATAAGTGTAAAGCTAAGAGTTTAAGAGTTAACGATATAAGTATGAAGCTAGATTTCGATACAACAGAGTGAATCTAGACCTAACACTATAACAGTGAAGCTAGACATGAATATAAGAAAGTGAAGCTTGGCATGGATATAGAAGAGTGAATCTAGACGTGGATATGTAAGAGTGAAGCTAGAGGTTAATGAGATAAAAATGAATGAGGACTAACCCTATTGGCATAAAAGTTCAACTCCAACAAAGTTTCACTTAATTACAGAAAATGGTGTTTGTGTTTTAGATCAGAATTCCGTTAATTTGGGCCTAATTAGGAAATGGGTCACCAGTCAACCAAACTAGTTCGGATAAATCAGCAAAACCACAGATAAAATGTCACTTCCTTATACCACTTATGAAGGAAATCCACTTAAGTGTATCTCAGGAATTGGGTTGAAATGACATCGAAACCCTTATGTTACTTTATTCATTGATTATTAATTAAGCATCTCGTTTAAGGCTTATGGGTTTGTAATGATAACAAAGGTAGACTTATTCTTTGGTAATTTGATGTGAATAATAAAAGTGTCAGCAGTAATTTTACATGAAGTGTAACTGGGAAAAAATTATCAAATCACTTTTTCATTTATATTCAGAGAAAGATTCGTCTGAAAAGGCTTAACATTTCAGTCTCACACAGAAGGGAACCATGACCATAGCAACATTCAAAATAAAAGTGCTCGCAAACAATTAACAGCCAGCTCTTGATTGATGTAAGGAATACAACAGTTTAGTGATATTATTTCACCATTGTCTATAACCAGTCTAGATTTATATTTTAAAAGGGAAATTTCTTTAATGTACTGTATATTATTGAGTGGGATGCAGTGGTCGAGTGGATACAACGCTAAAGATTGTATTAGTATACAGTACTTTGCTGTACCCATAATGTCCCTCACGGGTTGTCATGCCTATAAAACCCACTCCCACTCTCAGAAAGGCCCAGAGGCTGAGACAGACAAAATTACTGTGACCAGTTTACTGAGTAATATATTTGTTCCTCAGTCATCATCTCCCACTTAACAATTGCCATCCATTTAACTCCATCCTCTGAGCTAGCGGCACTCATCTTCATCATCTCTCTCCTTTGTTCTTGTTAGTCTTCCCTCATTGCCTCTCATTTGCCTTCATTCTCTTTCTTCACTGTTGGTCCATTTCCCTCCATGTGCGTCTCTCAATAATTATGAAACACACACAAATATACACACTCACTTATTCTCCTTCTCTTTCCCTCGTATCTCTCTCCTCCCCCTCATTATTATTACTTATCATTAGTGTTCTCTGTTTATCAACTTAACATCTCCCTCATGTACGTATCTGTCTTCATAAGCCCTCGGCTGGAGCTACACCCATCCTGCAAGCATTCCTCCCTCCTTCCTCCCGTTAATTATTCTCTCCCCTAACTTTCTCGTTTTCCTCCCCCTTTAACCCACTCCTCCATCTCTTTCTTTTCCTATACGTTAATCCACCTCCTTATATATACTACCTTCTTTTATTCATCTCCTCCTTCTTCCTAATCCTAGTTCCCATCCTAACATCCTTCTCCACATCCTTTACCTCCCTCTTACACTCCTCTACTTATCCTTCCCTATCTTAATCCTCGTCATTTATCAACCCTCTTCACTTTATCTCTAATCCTTTCTTCCCGTTTATAAACTTCCTTCATTTTCCTCCCTACTTCTCCTTTTTCTCTTGACCTCTCCATCCCGTCTCTTCCTCTTCCTTTCCACTTTGTCCCTTTAATCACTCGCCCTTCTCTCCTAATCCTCTAGCATGCTCTTTCCCCCCTTTCCCCCTATTCTCTCCTTTTCTACCCTCTTCCTTCATCCCTCCTCTCTTGCTCTTCCCTCTACCTCCTATCTCTCATTTTAGTTTCATTTCCCCTCTTTTTCTCCCCTCTTCATTCCTCTCTTTCTCTTTCCTCTTGTTTTCCCTTTCTCTTCCAACTCCCTACCCTCTTTCATTTTCCTCCGCTCCTCTTCTCCCTTCTCCTTCACTCTCTTTCCTCCCCTTCACTCTCTCACCTTTACCTCCCTCTCCTACCTTTCTCCCCTCCACCTCGTTAAGCCTCCTCCCCTGTAATCTCTCTCTCTCTCTCTCTCTCTCTCCTCCTCCCTCCCTCCTCTCTCTCTCCTCCTCCCTCCCTCCCTCTTTCTCTCCCTCCCTCCTCCTCCTCCTCCCTCCCTCCTCCCTCCCTCCTACTCTCTCCCCACCTCCTCCTCCCTCTCCTGTCTCTCTAACCTTCCCTCCCTCGTCCTCTCCATCCTTCTTCCTTCATCCCTCTTCCTCTTCTTATTTTTCCTCTTACTCATCCGCCTCTTCTTCTTTCTCTTTCTCCTCTTCTCTTCCCTTCTACATTTGGGTTGCCTCTGTTCTCACTTCACGGGAGCTACTGTACCTTACCTATGACGTAAATGCGTCCTGAATATCCAAATCGGGGACCTTAAGATTATCCAAAGCTCCTTTTTATTTGTTTCGTGAGTAAGTTTATCTGAGGTTCATGGTAACTATGCCAAGACCCTGACCTAAACTCCCTCCCGTCCCACCTTGGTCACCCCCCCATTCCGTTCAACCTTAGGTATTAGGGAACTCTTAGCCCGCATGTGGTCGTGATTCTCCCCCACCCCCCCACATGACTCTCTTTCCTGCCGTAACTCTAGGATTATCATTGGTTTTAATCACGACAGAGCTCCACCTCACCCCTTCTCATTTTCAGCTACAAGTCTCTTATAATTTTCCTCTACCTCTATCTCTATAATGAATCAAGATCGTGGAAACTTATCAGTAACTTTAAGGTAACTCTACTTTACCCACTCTCTAACTCTGCTGGAACTCTGGGAATATCTCATAAGTTCGTCGTAACTTTCAAATAATTCTGTAATAATTAGCGTAACTCATTCGCTGCATTTCCGTGATAATCTTGATAGACAGCCAACAACTCTTGTTGTGTTAGCGTCCTTCCCTTAAGAAAACTACTCGTAGTTAACTTAGCAAACTAACGTACTAATGAGGGAAATGTCAAGGACTCCCTTGCGCGCGCCCGTATGTGTGTGTGTGTGTGTGTGTGTGTGTGTGTGTGTGTGTGTGTGTGTGTGTGTGTGTGTGTGTTTGTAGTACACAGGGTGGAGAAATTCGTCTACGTCTAGAGTGGCAGCACTACAGGTATGCTCACTCTCGTTTCAGCTACCACTGCTGGCTACCCCTCGTGGCGAACAGGGAAGCAACTTGCATAAGTCTTCCCCTGCCAGTGCACAGCCTCTTCACCATCAAGAGTTCTACTGTGCCGCTTCATGGCAACACACGGTAACCGGGTGCCTCTTGGGCCCAGGCTAGACCAGCAGGGGATCTCGGAGTAGCAGTGGGCCTCAGAAGAACGGCGAGTAAGCCCACTGGAATGTGAACAAGTTCTGGCGCCTACTAGCTATTGCCCCGCTTCCTTGCGGATTAACCTTGGTAGGTATAAGGCTACGGGAGTAAACCCCAAACGAAAAATCTGCGGTGGAGCCCCGCATCAGGCAGACATGCTTTTCAGAGCTCCAACAATCCCCCAACGGTGGTAGAGGCGGAAGAGGTTACCTCCGTGGAAATCCAACGACTACACCGGCGGACGAAGGCAATGCCTGATGGACAGGCTACTAAGGCAAAATCCAACAAACTGAGCTATCAGCAGTCCATTGCAACTCTCCCTCTGTCCAGTCGCCCCAAAACGACGAAGGCAGGAAGACTCCAGAAGAGGTTTTAATACTAAGCTTCTGTAGGACCCAGCAGTAGCACATGCTTTCAGAGAGCAGCTCAAACATGGGCTTATGAACAACCCAACAGCAAACAAAGCGAATCCCAGTCCCAAAAGGGATACTCTCAACAATGTTATGACAAAAAACTGCAGAGAGACCCTTAGCCAGATCAAAAGAATACACCAGGACTGGTTTGATGAAAATGACCCAGCAATCAAAGTACTAATCAATGATAACGTGCTGGTTTTATTGACTGGCAGAACAACCCTCAGTCTCGAACCAAAGCTGATACATTCCGCAAGAAGATAGCGGCTGCCCAGCGGGAACTTGCATTTAAAGAATGACTGGCTTAAAAATAAAGCATGTAAAATATAAAACATGAAGATCAGCGCAAGATACTCGAATTTTTTAATTCCATTAAAGCATTTTATGGGCCAGCCACTCGTGGCGCAGCCCCCCTCCGCTCATTTGACGGTAACTTCATAATTCAAGACGATGAAGGCCTGCTTCACCGCTGGAGAGAGCACTACCATTCATTGCTCAACCGAAACACCGATGTGGATGTCCTGACTACCCAGCAGGTACCTCAGCATCCTGAGCTGACCAACCCATCCTCCATCCCTGGATGAGGTATTTACTGCCATCAAACAGATGAAAAATAACAAATCCTTAGGGCCTGATGGAATCCCAGCCGAGATGTATAAAGCAGGAGGACCTCTGCTTACCAGCCGTCTCCACTCTCTCCTGGAGAATATATGGGGAAAGGAGGAAATTCACCAAGCTCCTAAAGACGCTTCCAATGTCAAATTCATAAGAACAAGCGAGATCGGTCA
Source organism: Homarus americanus (assembly GCF_018991925.1). Lineage (NCBI taxonomy): Eukaryota > Metazoa > Arthropoda > Malacostraca > Decapoda > Nephropidae > Homarus > Homarus americanus. The sequence goes on along the minus strand of NW_024732867.1, from coordinate 1,595,080 downwards.
GACTGTGGCTACTACCGTGGGATATCGCTGCTCTCCGTAGCTGGCAAGATTATCGCCCGAGTCCTCCTAAACAGACTCCTTTCTGATGTAGAAGACTTCCTCCCAGAATCTCAATGTGGTTTTAGACCATCACGTGGCATCACTGACATGATCTTTGCTGCCCATCAGGTACAGGAAAAGTGCAGAGAACAGCGTCGTGATCTATACATGACTCATCGACCTAGCCAAGACCTTTGACTCGGTCAACAGGGAAGCCCTCTGTTGGACCCTCAGCCGTTTTGGCTGCCCACCAAAATTCATCACCACTGTGACGCAACTCCATGATGGCATGGACGGCAGTGTCCTGCACAACGGCACCCAGTCTGAGTTCTTCCCCATCCAAACAGGAGTTAAACAAGGGTGTGTATTGGCACAAACTCTCTTTTCTATTTTCTTGGCTGCCTTCCTTACTCGTGCCAGTGCCAATTTAGCCGGCGGGGTGGACATCGAGTACCGGGTGAAGGGGGGTCTTTTCAACATAAGACGACTCCAGGCAAGAACAAAGGTGTCGGCAGCTTCCATTGCTGAACTTCAGTATGCAGACGACCTCACCCTTGTTGGTCATTGATTACGACCCGCAGGAGATCCTAAAAACCTACTCAGATGCGTATGCGCACATCGGCCTTCAGGTGAATGTACGTAAGACTCACATTCTCTTTCAGCCTGCCCCAGGTTCTGACACACCTCCACCATCCATCCAGCTTAACTGTACTACCCTCTCTAATGTTACCCACTTTCGGTATCTCGGCTCCCACCTGTCCACCACCGCAGACATCGATGAAGAGATTTAGCACCGGATCAGATATGCATCTCAAGCCTTTGGCGGACTCCGAAACCGTGTCTTTAGTTGCAGGGAGCTGAAAGTATCTACAAAGCTGCATGTATATCGAACAGTGGTGCTCCCCACCCTGCTATATGGCAGTAAGACATGGGTCGCACACAGGAAGCACCTCAAGGCACTTGAAAACTTCCATCAACGTAGTCTACGTTTCATCCTCCGAGTTTGCTGGGAATACAAGAGAACAAATGCCAGAATTCTTGCTGACTCTAACTGTAGGAGCATTGAGGCTACCATTATCCATAAACAGCTACGCTGGACTGGCCATGTTACCCGCATGGACGACAGTAGACTGCCAAAGCAGCTACTTTACAGTCACCTAACGAATAGTAAACGTAACGCAGGCGGGCAATTGGAAAGGTTTAAGGATAGTCTTAAGACAAAACTGAAAAAGTGCCAAATCAACCCCCTCACCTGGGAGACGATTACTCGACATCGTAACGTTTGGAGGAGCACCACACGGGACGGTGTCAATAGTTTCGAGTTAGACCGACTGCAAACCGAGGCATACAAGCGCCAACGCCGGAAAGACGCTGCCACCGCCCGTCCCGCACTAGATGCAGCGCTCCACATGTGCAACGAATGTGGACAACCCTGCGGTCCCGTATCGGCCTCTTTAGTCACCTAAAAAATCACCAACGTAGGTGACATCCCTAATAACTCGTATCACATTATCATAGCTGGATGATCGTCATACTCGATTCCGAGTGACAGCAAAGTAATAGTAGTAGTAGTAGTTGTAGTATGTGTGTGTGTGTGTGTGTGTGTGTGTAATGGTTCCGGTAGACAATAATCGTCCTTCACCTGTCAGCCTCCGTGCCTCACCTTCACACCTGCCTGCCGGATGATCGACCTCACCTCACACCTTTAAGCACAGTCCGCGCTAGTGTTGTAAATTTACGAAGTAGTCCCAAGACAATAATATTTATTGTCTTAGGACCTTTCAGTGACATCATGTCGATAAACACAAATAAAGGGAAAAATCCATCAAGAGGAGGGAAATACAACATGTTATCTTGTCACTGAGAGAGAGAGAGGAGATAACGCAGTTGTGTTATCGGTACGCCACTCACATACACACATACATACATACACACACAGCTCTGCCAGCCTGGCCACAAGTCTGGGCCGCAGCTACCCACAAGGTGTTAATGGACGGAAGGCCGAGATTGGATTGGGAGGTTCGTAATGTGGTGCGTCAAGCTGGAGCACACAGAGAGAGAGAGAGAGAGAGAGAGAGAGAGAGAGAGAGAGAGAGACTGGTACTAAGGCTTCCATGACTTTGTTACACTGACGGAGGACAACAAATTGAGTTTTCTCATGTACTGGAATTTGCTAATAAATATATACTGTCCTGACGAACGTAACCTCACCTGAGAATGGATTGGAATAGCCCTCTCCACCACTTGTGGCCAGCCGAGTGTGCAACAGAATGGCCCTCTCCTCTACCTTTGGCCACCTAAGTGTGGATCGGAATGGCCCTCTCCACCACTTGTGGCCAGCTGAGTGTGGAACGGAATGGCCCTCTCCACTACTTGTGGCCAGCTGAGTGTGCAACAGAATGGCCCTCTCCACCACTTGTGGCCAGCTGAGTGTGGAACGGAATGGCCCTCTCCACCACTTGTGGCCAGCTGAGTGTGCAACAGAATGGCCCTCTCCACCAAATATGGCCAGCTGAGTGTTGAAGAGAATGACCCTCTCCACCTTCGAGACCAACTGAGTGTGGAGAAGAGTGGCCCTCTCCACCCTCGTGACCAACTGAGTGTGGAGAAGAGTGGCCCTCTCCACCCTCGTGACCAACTGAGTGTGGAGAAGAGTGGCCCTCTCCACCCTCGTGACCAACTGAGTGTGGAGAAGAGTGGCCCTCTCCACCCTCGTGACCAACTGAGTGTGGAGAAGAGTGGCCCTCTCCACCCTCGTGACCAACTGAGTGTGGAGAAGAGTGGCCCTCTCCACCCTCGTGACTATCACGGTCAGCACGGTAACTATCGCTCAGGTGTTTGTGGTCACAAGTAATATCATGCTGGCGGGGATTCCCCAGCTGGGTCAGGCGGCGACACGTCTAAGGGAGACGGCCTTTGTTGGTGCCGCATGTGATCCTGCAGGAGGGCGGGGAGCGGAGGAATTAACCCAGTACCTCTATGATGATCGTGCTGGGTAATCCTACACAGAGTTCGCAGGTGTATGTGGGCTTCTGATGATGGAAGGGGAGGAACAGGATGAATGAGGGGGTTTAGAGGAGGAAGGGATATAGCGAGGCAGTGAGGTATGATAGAAGGGAACTTTGATAAAGGGATGATCGTACTGAGGGAGTCAGAGAAAGTGTGAGAAATGGAGAGAGAGAGAGAGAGAGTGAGTGTGTGTGTGTGTGTGTGTGTGTGTGTGTGTGTGTGTGTGTGTGTGTGTGTGTGTGTGTGTGTGTGTGTGTGTGTGTGTACCGCCTCTGGTTGGATATCTTCATTACACCCTTCGCCTCAGAGCAGAAAATAAGGATCGATCACGGAAAATCAAGACTATATTCCCCGATTTCTGGGTAGATATTGTCTTTTACTACCACCCCCCTACCCTTTCTTTAATTAATTTAATATTTTTATTACATACTCGCTTCAAAGACTCCCTCGAGCTCGTCAAGTGAGGGACGAGATACCAGTAACTAACAAAGATTCCATCTTTGATTATTATTATGCTGAGACGATGGAACATGTATCTTGATGTTCTGGTGTCTCCGGTGGTTTCAATAACCCTGGAACCCAACTCATTCAGAATTTTCCGGGCCTTTGTACCCCAGGCCCCGAGAATTTTTTGCCTATTTGGGCAAACCAATAAGGAAAGCTCAGTTTCCTGTACTTTCCATCCAGTTTTCCTGAAACTTGCTGCCATCGCCGTTTAAGCTACATTGACTGAGAGATCAGTTGGCACTAAGCCGAAAGTATTTAAATAGTCCCACACTAGCTATTTGCTAACCTACATACGAAAGCGTGGGTGTTGGGCTGGTGTGACCATTTTATTACTGCAGATACACCTTAATAAACAATGTAGATATGGGCTGCAAGATGAAGGACTGTTTCAGCACAGAGGACCTGGTGATCAAGGCAAAGGCGTAAAAAGGAGTTTGTGATAGAAAAAGTTATCAGCATGAGACGCTCTCGCTGCCTGCAGACGAGCTCTCTCCATGTCCAGGACACTTTTCTCCACGATCGGTGTTTCCCAATAGGTTTATTTACTATCCTTTAGGGGCGTTAGTTTAGGTGGTTGGGATGTGACGGTCTCCCACCAGGTGGTTACCTCCCTGAACCTTGGGTCGTTTACTCCTGTGATCGCTCGCAGGTGTTCTGGGCCGATATTCCCAGCCAGTTCGTTTGATGCCACTCAAGATGGCAGGGATGCTGACACTGCGATTTGGGGGGCTTTGTGTACGCTAGCTCCTTTCAAGCCGACCGGGAGGGTCGCTTGTTCTCACTGGAAGTCGTCCAAGGAGAGGTTATTAGGCCATCAGAGAACATGGTTTTAAGAGGCTCACGGTACTCTTATGGTGGCGATGGTAAGCACCAAAGGAAGTACGTCAGTCAGGACACAGAGAAGTTTGTTGGGGTATAATGGACATCGTAGGCATCCAGGTGAACTATTCTCTCTATAATCATTTTCAAATTTTCCAGTTTACTCTGGAGGACGACAAGGGTCGTATTGACATCCAGGGGTGACCCGAGCAGTATACAGTTGGCCGGATGGATGTTTCAGGCGTCAGGCAAGACATTCTTTACTCGTCTCGTGGTGTTCTCAACAGCTGAGGTGATTTTGCATTTGTAAGTCTTAAGGGGAGGCCTAAAATATCCCACTGAGGTAACAATCGACTGATGTCCTCTGAAACCGAATCCACCGAACCTGCCAAGAACCACATGCTGAGTTCACTGGCTAATCTGTCTGTGAGCTCCATTGTCGTAGGGCGAAAGAGCCTTCAGCTTACGACAATCATATTCATAAAACAGAAGGGTTGGTTGGGTTCATGCTGGATCTCGTTGCCACGAAAGATAAAAGGCAGAGAGAGCGGCGATGGGCCGCTTTGATCACCTCCTTCCCCCTGATTGTAGGCTTTTTTAAAGTCTAATTTGAATATCACTTGGTCTACGGGAGCGTTGTTAATGAAGGTCCACGATGTGTGTTGTCCGGGAATTGGCCGTCAAGACAACTGTTTATGGCCCTCGTCAGCTGACCCAGGAGCATCCCAGCAATACCTTAGACTGGGTTGATCATCCCCTTCAGGTGTTGGGGTTTTAAGCCGGTATCACCCCTTGCTGAGCCCGCCGGGAAGGACACTACCGCTTTATACACCTATGATTCATGGAGAATTAAAGGGTTCGCGCCAGTGGTGTCCTCGGGCCGCTCACCGTTGTCACTGGACGCTTTGGGTGAATGCTTCACTCGTAGGGTCCGAGATGTCTTTTCGTCTCTGAGAGTGACCTTGTTGTCTTTGGAAAACAACCTCATCGCTCCTACTGTGTTACCTTCTTCTATCTTTTGATTAACTATCGTCCTAAGTTTGGAAATTTGGGGGGAAGTCATCTCTGGGTCTGCCCCGGCGTGTGTTAGGTGGGTTCTGGGAATGTTTGATGGAGTTGTCATCGCCAGGGAAAGAATATATAGCCCTTATTTTTGTCGACGACAATGATTTACCCCATCTCGCTGGCATGGCAAGACACGCATTGACAAATAGAAACAAGTACCATGCATCCCATCAAGATTGGTTGACACTTCGTTCACTTTCTTAAGGTCAATAAATTTACCGGTTGCATAAGGGAGAGCTGCCTTCGAGTTGTGAGGTAGAGTCCTGGTGTTAATTGCTTTGATTACCTCCAGAAGATTATCTGATTGCTGGAAGCTTGGCACGGTGGTGCGGCCAGGGTCTTGGGGCGGGTGTTGAAAGCTCTCCCACCCCAACACTCACCATGGTTGCGAATGGTTCCGACATTTACTTGGTTTTGTAACCTTTGCCAAAGGCTAGTCAGGTGCCACGACTCTCTTGGTTAATATTCGTGCTGTCCGTGTTGGTTGGAGACACGTGTTTGTCGTATGACGGTTTCGCAGGGAAGTCTTGACTCTGGGATCAATATTGCGGTGAAGAATGACTGTTGTAGCTTTGTGTCATCACGCTAAATAGGGTTAAATGCGAAATAGCGAAAATTTATATATATATATATATATATATATATATATATATATATATATATATATATATATATATATATATATATATATATATATATATATATATATGCTGATAACCACAAGGAAAAAGAAAACACGAAGTTCCCAAGCGCTTTCGTGTAATGGATCAACCTAGACACACGTGAGTTACCAGTCGAATACCAAATTGCGGGTTACAAACTGTTCCATACCGATAGGCAGACCAGGAAAGGAGGCTGAGTAGCAATCTATGTTAGGGATAATCTGAAGTGTGAAATAAATAAGGAAATAAAAACTGAGCAGAATACAGAAACAATTTGGATAGAATTAATCGACGGTAGAGAAAAATTAATCACAGGAGTAATATATAGACCTCCCAATCTTGATAGAGTCAAAGAGCGACTTATCTGGGATGAAATGCGCAGAGCTTCCATACACAACAAAGTCTGTATAGTAGGCGACTTTAACCTTGGCCAAATAGATTGGACTGACCTTACAGGTAACTCAGAATCAGAGGATTTTCTCGAGACTATCCAGGACTGTTTTCTAAGTCAACATATAACTGAACCCACACGGGGTAATAATATACTCGATTTAGTTCTGTCAAACAGAGAAAACCTCATTAGCAGGGTCGAGGTAGGGAACGAATTTGCAAACAGCGATCACAAAGAAATTAGATTCCAGTTAGACTTTCAGGGCAGACGTAAGGAAAATTCCACTAAAGTACCAGATTTCAGAAGGGCGAACTTTGACAGTTTAAAGAGGCAGCTGAGAGAGGGGGTGTCGCGCTTGGCCGTGAACCTGTCAGATGACACCGACCTGATAACGAGATCTGAGATTGCCGAGTTCCACGACAATTTAAATAGTGAGTTACTTAATGCACAAAGGCAGAACATACCATACAAAAAACTCAGATCAGACAACAATGACCCTAAATGGATTAATAACTATTTAAGGAACATCATTGGCCAAAGGAAGGCTATAGGTAGAAGGATAAATCGTGGCGAAATTCACCTCCGGGACTATTATAGGGTATTGGCGAGTAGGGTTAAAACCGAGATAAGGAAAGCAAAGAGGAATAATGAGGTAAGGATAGCAAGGGAGGCGAAGACAAACCCCAAAGGATTCTACCAAATGTATCAAACTAAAACACGAGAAAAGATTGGACCAATACGGTCAGACACCGGCGAGCTCACTGATAACGACAGAGAAATGAGCAATAATTTGAATAAATATTTTTCAACAGTTTTCACCACCGAAAATTTAAACATGATACCCGAGGCACCGACTCTATTCAGAGATAGTGAAGAAAACAAATTAAGTGAGATAGTAGTGACTAGTAACGATGTTAGTAAGCAAATAGACAAACTAAAGCCTAATAAGTCACCTGGTCCCGATGAGATATTTGCCAGAGTATTAAAGGAATGTAAGGAAGAGCTTAGTATGCCCTTAGCAAAGTTGTTTAACATGTCCTTAAAAACAGGTGTAGTACCAGAATCCTGGAGGATAGCGAATGTAATACCGATTTTCAAGAAGGGGGATAGATCACTATCCTCTAACTACCGCCCAATCAGTCTAACATCAATAGTAGGCAAATTACTGGAAGCAATCATCTCAAACTCTATTCGAAATCACCTGGAGAAGCACAGATTGATCAATGATTCCCAGCATAGCTTCACAAGCGGACGCTCTTGCCTAACTAATCTATTAACATTCTTTTCATCAGTTTTCGAATCGGTGGACGAGGGGCACAATTATGATGTGGTATATCTCGACTTTAGCAAAGCCTTCGACAGAGTCCCCCACGAAAGACTAATTAGAAAGGTAGAAGCACATGGCATCAAAGGTGGCATCCTTAAATGGATTAGGGCGTGGCACTAAGTCCCATTGGAGCAACTTCACAAGTGGTGTTCCCCAAGGCTCAGTACTTGGACCATTATTATTTATTATATACATAAACGACATAGATATCGGCATAGACAGCAACATAAGTAAATTTGCTGATGACACTAAAATAGGACGTGTTATTAAATCTGACGAGGACTCGGCAAAACTACAGGAAGATCTAAACAAATTTTTCGAATGGTCTGAAAAATGGCAGATGAAATTCAACGTCGACAAATGTAAAGTACTCAGTATAGGAGATGTAAACAGGGAAACCAGATACCAGATGAACAACGATGCCATAGAGAAATCCGACTGCGAGAGAGATTTAGGAGTAATGATAAGTAGGAACCTTAAACCAAGTAAACAATGTGTTTTTGCTCGTAACAAGGCTAATAAAGTACTTGGGTTCATACAAAGGAGTGTTAGTTACAAGACTAGCGAGGTCATCCTAAAACTGTATCTTGCTCTTGTGAGACCACACCTGGACTACGCAGTTCAGTTCTGGTCACCGTATTACAGAATGGATATAGAATCCTTGGAAAGAATTCAGAGGAGAATGACAAGACTAATCCCGGGCATTAGGAACCTTGAATATAGAGACAGGCTAAAGCATCTTAATTTGCACTCCCTCGAGAGACGTAGAGCGAGGGGCGACCTGATAGAGGTGTATAAGTGGAAGGCAGGGCTAAACAAAGGGGACATTACAAAGGTACTCAAACTATCCAACCAGGAGCGAACTCGTAACAATGGTTTTAAATTAGATAAATTTAGATTTAGGCGTGAAATAGGTAAACACTGGTTTGGAAACAGAGTAGTGGATGAATGGAACAAGTTACCAAATATCATCATTAACTCGAATACGCTGAATAGCTTCAAACATAGGTTGGATGCTTATATGAGCAATAGGGGTTGGGTGTAAACGGGACTGCCTAGTATGGGCCAATAGGCCCGCTGCAGTTTCCTCCATTCTTATGTTCTTATGTTCTTATGTTCTTAATTCACATCTTCAGGGGTGAGTACAGACTATATATATATATATATATATATATATATATATATATATATATATATATATATATATATATATATATATATATATATATATATATATATATATATAAATGCAATCTATAAATTATCATATCAGTACTTACTTTAGGTAACTTACTTTAACCTAAGTTACCATAGCTTACAGGTAACCTAAATTGGGTATAATTTAATATGCGCTGATAGTAAACGACGGCTTAAATGAAACAGTGTAATATTTACCATTTGGGAACTAAGTTTAATTAAGTTATACTAATAAAGTTATTCCTATTTAATAAATACGTGTGGTTATTTAAGCGATTATCCCAGTTGATATATATATATATATATATATATATATATATATATATATATATATATATATATATATATATATATATATATATATATATATATATATATATATATATATATATATATACATATATATATATATATATATGACAGTCATAGTGTAATTAGTCATTTCATGAAATGATTGATTGTTTTATATGAATTAGCGAGGTAGCGAAATGAACTTTTCACTCAGGTTAGGTTAGGTTGGTTAAGGTTAGGCTTGGTTGAGGTTAGGTTTGGCTAGGTTGCGTTACGTTACGTTACGTTACGACATGAGTGAACCATTTATTTCACTAAATGACTGTGAAGTTTCACTCAATGCGTGAGATGAATGATGTCACAACTTGCCTGTAACATAGACAGAAGGAAGCACGGCGTTGTCCTAATCTTCCCTACAGTGAGGTGTCGGCCAAACAGGGCAGACAGCCTCGTGGAATTATTGTGAACAGCACCAGGCAAGAGGACCCGCTCAGTGATCCTCTGTCGGCTGTGGTTAACTTGATTCGCCTCTGGAGTCGTTGCCAGGCTCACACATCTTTCCTCGACGTAATATAGGCACGTGTGTGTGTGTGTGTAGGGTACAGTTTGTTTAATGGTGTAGGTGGAGGATGTGTGGGCAAGCTCTTAATGGTGGAGGAGTTGTGTGGGGGTTAGACAATGTAGTGGCGTGGTCTTATTGTATGTGCGTGTGTGAAAATTTTTATATAATGATGGAGTATTCTACGGGAGACACATTAATGGGGTTGACTATCTGCGTGTGGAAGTACAGTACTTAAGTAAATTAATTTGGTGTATTTACGGAAGGGAGTGTGACCAGAGGCGACGAGTTAATGCTCCCACAAATGCCTCCATAATGATGGAGCATTACAGTGGGTGAGGCGGTGTAGTTGTATGTATAATTATAATATGTAAAAAAAGGTTTATTTTATTGAGCAATGTTGAAATATTGTTTTGTTTTAGTGTAAGTCTGAGAGTTTCGCTTGTTATGTTCAAAAGTCAGCTTTGAGCTTAAAGTTAGTATAAAGGAAAGCTTACTATCATTTCATCTTAGCGTTTTAGTGGAAGCTATACCGTAACGGAGTCTTAGTGGGTGAGGTAGTGTATAATCATGAAGCTTTCATGTATGGAGAAAAATTTTTACCTATGTAATGTTTAAGTGTAAAAATCTGTCTGGTGGTAGAGAGCTCTGGTGTGACCGGCAAACTTTTGCTCTGAGTGTATTGACGTGTGTTCACTACTGAAGTGGGAGCAACGGAGAGTACTTCACTGATAAAGTTTTTGTGTGTACATCCTTACCTTTTGTATATATATATATATATATATATATATATATATATATATATATATATATATATATATATATATATATATATATATATATATATATATATATATATATATATATATATATATATATATATATATATATATATAACGGAAAGGAAATCTGCTGTTTCTTTTCCCGTGTGTTATCAAGATTTATCTTATCCACGTTTTCATTGTGGATCTACATGAAATATATATATATATATATATATATATATATATATATATATATATATATATATATATATATATATATATATATATATATATATATATATATATATATACAAACAATACCTCACTCGTCGGGAATCGAACCCTGGACCTCTGCCTGTGAACAGGGTTCGATTCCCAACTAGTGAGGTATTGTTTGTATATGGAAGTCCGTGTGTATCCACATTCTTCTTTAATAGATACGCTGAGATAGCAACTGTGATGATTTATATTTAGGATGGTTGTGGTATCGAGGATGCCACCTGGCGGGGCCCCGGGAGGAGAACCCCACTAAACAACTGCCTCGCGTCAGCCAAACTCCTCAACGCAGACTTTATGAGGTTCATGGGGCCTTGTTTAGCTCCTCGCCCGGTCCTCTATGGGTCATTCTGGAACGCCACAACAACATTACCGCGAAAAAGGAGGGAATAAAGCTGAAATGTCACTCTTGATCCACAATAATTTCGTTTTACCATCGACCTTCTTTTCTTTCTTCTACTTCAGGAGGATTATGAGTACGAGTTGCTATCTTATGATATAAACCGCCAGTGAATATTGGTTGTGAGAAATATTTGACTCCTAGCAATGGCATATGTTGGGTACAGGTAGAGAGTTGGTAAACATTCCCGGTTATTTTTGAGGGTCATGATTGTAAGGGAATTTGCAATTTTAACATCAATTAATGTCAAATTTATCTTTTAAATAAAAGTGCTTAATTTTCTTATTTCAGTATTGTGATATATTTCACAATGGAAAACAGCGTTCACCAGCTATAAACCAATCACATGTATAACTCACTATAAACCAATCACATGTATAACTCACTATAAACCAATCGCACGCCTACTACAATTTAGGACTAAATTTTACATTCAGAAGCTTACGTCAGCCCAGTACCTATCAACAGCGCGAAATCGAGAAGTTGTCAACCGTCTGATATGTCAATAAGCTGACAAATAATGAAAAGGATAAAAATGGTAAAGAAAAAACCTTTCCAGAATTCCTTCACCTTAGAGACTACTGGTCGAGAGTGTCTGGGAGGTCTAACCTTACCTGTTAATGAAGTTGTAGGTAATGAACACGACCTCTCACCTTATCACCTGGTTCACGGAGATGATCACTTACCTGTAAAGGAAATGAGATCCGTATTAGCATATTATTACAGCATGGTATGTACAGTATTGTGGTGTTAGATAGACTTACAGAAACACGCATAATCAGCCGACTAACAATAAGACATAAATGAGCGGGAATATGTGTCTGTAGAATAAAAGTGACCCTGAAAATCATTTTGATATCACCTTAAGATAAGCCGCAGCTTATGAGACCTGATGGTTAGACATTCTAACGCTACTGCGGCGTTAAGTTAGGTTAGGTTAGGTTAGGTTAGGTTAGGTTAGGTTAGGTTTGGTTTGGTTAGGTTAGGTTAGGTTAAGTTAGGTTTGGTTAGGTTAGGTTAGGTTTGGTTAGGTTAGGTTAGGTTAGGTTAGGGTAGGTGAGGTTAGGTTAGGTTAGGGTAGATTAGGTTAGGTTAATCTTAACATGAAATAAGCCGGGGCCAATCTTCAGGTGATCCCACTTTTACACCCTGTTTATCCTCGACCTCCTATAGTTAATTACTGCAAAACTTTGTATAAATTAGTACACATTCACTTAGCGTTATAAGATACATTACCTCATGTCTAAGACCTTTAAACTATGACAACAAAAGATCTCATTAGATGTATAGCTTTGCATGTAATATTAATTTTATTATAGCAAGTTTGGTCAATATCCAATCCCTCTATCATGAATTATGGTGGAAACTCGCACCAAAAATATTTTTACGGAGATATCAGATGAATTTTAAAACGAACACCATGACTCCTGCTATCTAGGTAAGGTTTTCAAAATCCTTCGTCCGTTGTGCTATACTGTCTAACACATGAAGATACGCAGGGCACTGAGATAAAAATAAAATATATACAAGGAAACACTAAATCTACAAGGGGGTAATTTACAGTAAGCGAGATATAACCTTCGTACTGTTCAGGTATAATTACCATTATTTCTGGCTATTACATATCATCATCAACATCATCATCATCATTAACTTTTATGACTCTAAGGCAATACTAACTGTTTTTAAACCCACGATGTTACCGACTGGATGATAGAGCATTAAGATAGCTACTAATCTGATGTATAATGTATGGATATGTGGGTCAATTATTGCGTGTCTAAGGACATAGCTCGACCACATGTGTACATTACAAGGCTCACCTACACTCCGGCACCTTGATAAACTTTCATAACGAACTAAAGTGTTTTCCGTGTTTTCGCTTCACTATTTTACTCTTTATCTTTGGTTGAAATGTTGATTTAGTTTCTCGGATGGGTCAGATCTCGTTCTCAAGACTGTGAGATTGATTTCATGCCTTGCCAGAGCAACTTTGATTTTATACAATTTTGACATTTTGATCACTATTAATAATTCAGATAGTCTAAAGGTAAAAAAGTTAAACTGTTGGCTTCACTTTTCCGAAAACAGTAGAGCTGAAGATTTTGTTCTCCAATTTATGTCCAAGAATATATCCAAGATAGTAATGTTCATCTCTTCCTTATATAGTTTCTCAGATTGTGTCAGACTCGCTTGTCACTTGTACTTAACATCTTATGACGGGCATAACAAATGACCGTGGCAACCAGACACGACACACACGCACGACACACACAAGCGCTACACACACACAGGCACGACATACACGCACGACACACACAAGCGCTACACACACACAGGCACGACATACACAGGTACTACATGCAGGCAAGACACACAGACACGACACACACAAGCGCTACACACACACAGGCACGACACACACGCACGACACAAGCGCCTACACACACACACACGACACACACGCACGACACACACAAGCGCTACACACACACAGGCACGACACACACAGGCACGACATAGAGGCACGACATAGAGGCACGACACACAAGCGCTACACACACACAGGCACGACACACAGGCACATAGAGGCACGACACACACAAGCGCTACAACACACAGGCACGACACACACAGGCACGACATAGAGGCACGACACACACAAGCGCTACACACACACAGACACGACACACACGCACGACACACACAAGCACTACACACACAGGCACGACATACACAGGCACTACATGCAGGCAAGACACACTGGCACTACACACTGGCACGACATACTAGCACGACACACAGGCACGACCTACAGGCACGACACATAAGCACGACATGAGTTGATCAAACAAATATACTTTGAATGTTAAGTGAATAACATTTTGCGATAAGGAAAGAGTCCTGACAATTTCCTCCCGTTTGTAAGAGGAAAAACAGAAACTAAGCAAACAAGTACCTTCGGTGTACACCATGTACACTACCCCCATACCATGTAATGAACCATGTACACTACCCTATACCATGTAATGAACCATGTACACTACCCCCATACCATGTAATGAACCATGTACACTACCCTATACCATGTAATGAACCATGTACACTACCCCCATACCATGTAATGAACCATGTACACCACCCCTATACCATGTAATGAACCATGTACACCACCCCCATACCATGTAATGAACCATGTACACCACCCCCATACCATGTAATGAACCATGTACACCACCCCCATACCATGTCATGAACCATGTACACCACCCCCATACCATGTCATGAACAATGAACACCACCCGCTTACCACGTCATGAACAATGTACAGTTGCCTCCACATGAACGCACCACAGTCTGGTTTGCGGGAGGCTCCGGTAAGAGATGTGGCAACGCAGCACCGTAGTCAGGGTTGAATAAATGGGCGTGGAACAGCGAAATTGCTCTAATTTGCGTGGCCACACATCAGTGCTGAAGAACACTTAACACTATTTGTTATGAATGTTTTTATATTACTGCCGATATTTATGAAATGTAGCATTACCTATTTTCACTGTGGTATGATAATAAGGTCTAAGTGTTCGTCTGTGTTGTTTGATAATTAGCGGTCAGACATCCAGTGTTTCCATAATATGTTTGGTTGTCTACTTTAGCTTTAAGTGCCTGTGACAATTTAAATATATAAACAACAAAGTTGACAGCATATCAATAATTGCTTTGCAGTACAACACTATGTCTCTGCACCCTCACACACTCAAATTCGTGGTAGAGACATAAATCGCCCGATATTAATGACGTGTGCATCTCACTATGAACTGAGGGTGATGTGTTGTACAATATAACAACCAAGGTACTGCAATATATATAATAAATGATGCCAAATTATACCTGTAATACCTTAATTTGATGGCTGGTATGAGATGGATGTAATTACAGTGGTGAGTGAACGTTTTTTATCCTATGCTCAGCTGTAGGCTATTTTACACCCAAATTAGCCAATAGTAAGCTAACCCGAGCTGTTACTTCTACACCATCTTTCATTTCATACCAACTAAGAGTCAGATGTCAGTATAACTATAGGTTCAGGAGCACGAAATTATAATTTTTGACTTGTTTGGTGGTGGCCCATAAGTTGAGGGCCCCAGTTCAGGCTTAACGATTTACGTTTGGTTCACACAAATTAGGTGAAGTGACAAGGCATTATCAGTGTTCAGATTGTTGCATCAGCTCTGGTGATGCATACCGCACACGGACTACTTATTCAATGGGAATCTAATGGTACGGTAAATACAAAATACAAAACCTCGGTTCAAGGGACAGTGTAGGGGGAGTTGTGATAATAAATTATTATAATTTTATAAACATTTATTCATACAGACTAATGGATATAAGTTTTCGAGCCATAATGAAATGATTTTCTACATTCATCAAACTGTGTTCCTATTCCACTGCGACTGTTGTGTATGATGCAGCTACTATGATGATGGTGTAGTACTGCATAATTAATATATAAAATTATCAAGAGCACAGGCCACTATCATCCTTCCCTTGGCATTAGGTAAATAAGATAAATGTATATGCTCACAAGTGTTTGTTTACAAATATAATTTTCACAAACAAATATATGATGACAACAATTGTTGTCTGCCCACAAGTTGGTAACTGACACAGCAGGACATTCACTTTTATTATAATATTACACCTTAGATTTCTATAAAAATTATTTTAGAATATCTTTCACACCATTCCGATACATTTCATCAACATCTGCAATAAGATAAAAACAATAAAGGAGGTAAACATATATATGAGCCCCGTAATACGTGTTATGTAACATTGTTGTGTAGCCACAACTGAGTGACTAAGACTGAACAACAGGGAACCTGCAGCTACCAAACAGGGAAGTACTACCGCCTGGGAAGATATTGGAAGCATAATGTGTTGTCTAATGGTAGACCCTGCTGCCATATGGCATTACGAAAATTGTGACCAAGTCCCAGGTTGCTGATCTGACTTTCTGCCTTATTTACACACAATTGCAGGTCTCAATTGTTTCTCTTACTTGACAACACAACATACATATAGCATTTCTCACTATTGATTTTTTTCCATTTTTGTATTTCTTTATCGTTCTTTATTATTATTATTATTACAGTGTTATTATTATTATTGTTATCATTATTATTTGATTTGATTTTTTATCAATTTTATTTTCGCTGAATAATTATTACATTTTCGCCCCCCAGGCCCCGATGTGGGTCAGTGACCTGTGCCCGGGTGGGCTAATACCCGTTAAAAAAAAAAAAAAAAAAAAAAAAAAAATTGTGCCTCACACATACCGAGGCCGTGGTACGTTCAGGTTGAGGCAACTGTACACTGCCGCCATACCATGTCATGAACAGTGTTCAGTACCTAAAAAAAAAAAAAATATATATATATATATATATATATATATATATATATATATATATATATATATATATATATATATATATATATATATATATATATATATGCAAGTAAATCACTGTAGGTGCGCGTGATCTAGGTATATGCTGATAACCACAAGGAAAGAAGAAAACACAGTTCCCAAACGCTTTCGTGTAATTCACATCTTCAGGGGTGATATATATATATATATATATATATATATATATATATATATATATATATATATATATATATATATATATATATATATATATATATATATCCACACTCTGAAATACTATGTGACCACTGATGATAATATATATTGGGACATGCATTTACCTTGCTGTATAGCTTAACATAAGTAATAACATTTTTTTTTTTTATTTGGGCATAATTAATATGATGTTCGGTTACCAAATGCAGTAGGATCAGTATGTCACAGAGCCATGCATACCAACCCTCCCGGGACATCACGAGTTGCATGTAGCATTTCGGAAGTCATCGGACCCATCCTAGCACATCCTTTTTTGAGATACTGTACACCACCTCCATACCATGCCATGAACAATGTGCACTCGGTAAAGAAAGTATCTTTACAATTCTTGTGTGAAACAAAATGACAACACGAATGAAGGTTTTTGATAAAGGCTCTTGGGGCATACTGTTATTCGCCAATCATATTGTAATGAACTAATTATATATTTTGAATGAAAGAACAAAATTAGGCCTACCATAATAAGTAGAAAATGTCTCACAATCACGCCTACCAACCCTAGCGAGACAAAAGGATTGTTCGGTTCCAAATTCATCGGACCCCCCCTGAAAGATACTTTTTTTTTACTGTGTGTACATTACCCCCATACCACGTCATGGACAATGTACACCCCCATACCACATCATGAGCACTATACACTTGGTAACTATATTGTCCAAACTTGGGTTTCAAAGCTAAAAAAGTGTCCGAAAGAAGCAAACGAGCAAGAAAGTAAGAAAATAAATTAACAAATATCATAGGCTGGAGACAGAATAGAAGAAGAGGAGCCGTGTACACTGCACGGGTAGTCATAGCACGCACTGTACGTGTACTGTATAAGGAATAGTCTACTCTGGCCTCCCATCCATAACACTCGCACAGCAGGAAACTGTCAATGAGGTAAACACTTTTGATGGGTGTTGGTGTACTGCCTAAGATTTGGGCTTCGTAAGGTAAATAATTTCATGGGCGTTTGTGGTTAAAACGTTTAGGGGAGACAATCTACTAGGGGAGACAGTCTACTAAGGGAGAGAGTCTACTAAGGGAGACAGTCTACTAAGGGAGAGAGTCTACTAAGGGAGAGAGTCTACTAAGGGAGACAGTCTACTAAGGGAGAGAGTCTACTAAGGGAGACAGTCTACTAAGGGAGACAGTCTACTAAGGGAGAGAGTCTACTAAGGGAGACAGTCTACTAAGGGAGACAGTCTACTAAGGGAGAGAGTCTACTAAGGGAGAGAGTCTACTAAGGGAGACAGTCTACTAAGGGAGACAGTCTACTAAGGGAGAGAGTCTACTAAGGGAGACAGTCTAATAACCAATTGTATAAGGGGGCCCACTGTTGTCAAAACGTGACACTAAATAATAGTTCGAAAACATATAAATAGAGATGGCCGTGTGTGTGTCTTGTGGTCATGTGGCGTCCATATGGCGTCCATCCCTGCTCGATATCGCGAGTTATCGGTACGTAATAATTCATTGTGTGAGGAGAATGTCTGCCGATGGTGGCAGGCGATGGCAATATTGTATCTCTAGGAAAATTTCAAACACCATTGCTCTTGAGAAATAACATGTGGTAAAACTGCGATATACAGTTGTCAGAGCCCAGTACAAAAGGGCCATAAATCCTATTGAAATCCTGGTGAGAAAACTCCACTTGTAGCAGCGGTGCGAGTCTATCACGTGACAAGCTGCAGCACAACGTTGATATACTGAAGCCTCTCAGAGACGACCATCTTGTATTGTAGAAAACATTTGTATCTGTATCACACGTGGGAGACTGTCTTCACTATTTTAAGTGAAACCGAATAGATAAAATACCTCGAAAACGTTAAAGATTTAGCGTCTCTGAAAACAAATATGAAGTTTACTTAAACAGTTTTGGTCATGGACATCAAGTTGCTGGTCTATGATTTAAGTATATAGACAACTATTAGACGATAAAACATCCTGTGTAACTTATACCTCTTCAAATTTTTATAAGGTAGTATGTAGTGGCCGCTTTTGTCCCTCCGTCCGTTTGTCAGTGTGTGTCACATGTTACGTGCCCCAGCAATACATTTTTTAAGGGAAGGAGGAATTCAAATAAACCGTGACACATTGTTTATCTTCACAGTGGGAAGTGTGGTGTGTTGCCTTCCAGCCAATGTGTCAAAGGTCATCAGCAGTCAATAAAGATACCATCCTAATGTATAAGGGTTTGTGATTTTGGTCCTCCTTCCCAAACTCTTTTGGGCTGTCTATTTTAATCCTCTCAGATTTTGCATCACTTTGGAGACCCAATTTTTAATTTCGTTCTTCCAATCGGTTCTCTGTCCCATTAATATCTTTTCCGTTATCTCTTCATCCTTCATTATGTACACAGATATCTCAATTTTCTTATTTTTTAAATCTTTAATATTTATCTTAGTTCTTCATTTATGGTTCTGTAACTTACACACTATCTCGTGATTTATTAGAAATACAGTACATGTACATCTGCAATCCTCAAAAAGTATTTTTTACTGTTTATCGCTTATTTTCATTTCTTATTAACACAAAGTTTATAGGCGAGCGAGTAATCACGTCAAAGACGGCTGGAGACTGCTCACACAATCGTCCATTTGATATGAAGCCGCAGAACGTGTTTTGTCTCTTGCCCGTGTCAACAGACAACAGATTTATAGTTACACAACATATAACAACTTACACAGCCAATACCAGTACAATAAAGTAAATTTTCCAAAGCCATGGACGTATACGAAGATTAGCTGTTCAAAGTAGTACTGTTAGACAGCTATTCCCTCAACAAAATATTTCAAAATATGAAAGGTCTTGCTCAGTATTCATACGCTAGTGTGACGTCTTTTAATTAAAATAAATAATATTAGATATAGATACATTGAAATATAGATCGATAATAAAATGAAATCAATAATTCAAAGGAAAATAACAATATGTAGGACTAATTTTGAGCACAAACTTATCCTGGATATTCACGAGAACTTGAAGAAAATTTAATCAACAAAGTTTAGGGAATAGTGTATTTTATCTTCAGCAGCACTTTAAATTAATGGAACTCTTGATTCAATTCTCGGCAATTAAAATTCTCCCCCCCCCCCGTGTACTCTGTGATGTAAAGCTGAGAAAACACTGAGGGAAAAATGATCGCCTAAACTTTCTACGGGAAGTTATACGCTGACAGAAACCTTTAAATCGCGACTGGCTGACTCACATATTAGCTCATGAAGAAAATGTTTGTTACTCACTCACTTAATTACTCACTCACTCACTCACTCACTCACTGATAAAGATAGCAACGCACTAAAGTATTAATTTACTAACCAGGGAAAAATAAATCGCACTGTCGGAAAAAATTCACATTGCTACCTCTCTTACTGATGGGGAAAAAAATTCACTAAAGTCCACTGCTGGCAAACCAAATCTCTCTCTCTCTCTCTCTCTCTCTCTCTCTCTCTCTCTCTCTCTCTCTCTCTCTCTCTCTCTCTCTCTCTCTCTCTTCTCTCTCTCTCCCTCCCCTCTCTTCTCCTCTCCTCTCTCTCTCCTCCTCTCCTCTCTCTCTCTCTCTCTCTCTCTCTCTCTCTCTCTCTCTCTCTCTCTCTCTCTCTCTCTCCCTCTCTCTCTCTCTCCTCTCTCTCTCTCTCTCCTCTCTCTCTCTCTCTCTCTCTCTCTCTCTCTCTCTCTCTCTCTCTCTCTCTCTCTCTCTCTCTCTCTCTCTCTCTCTCTCTTCAATTAATTCCCAGCAAATTTTCCAGCACATCCTCCCAGAACTCTCCTACCACACCCAGACAGACCCTCCCCAGCTCACTCTCCCAGCCCCAAGCCCTCTCCCAACACACCCAGATAGACCCCCAGCAACAAGACTGTGTTCTACTCTCTGAAGTCTGGCCACGGACGCGTTATCACCAGCTCATCTGCCGGATTTTCGCTTCATCACTAAAACCCCGCTGGTGGGGCTTGGGGGAGAGGGAGATGATGTCAGGCTCCCCTTCTGAGAATTTTTGTTGCTAGGACGATGGCGCTCTTTCCGATGACGGTCTCTTAGAGGGGTGGTGGTAGATGTTGCTGATACGGGAGGTACACTCACCCAGGAGGTACACTCACCCAGGAGGTACACTCACCCAGGAGGTACACTCACCCAGGAGGTACACTCACCCAGGAGGTACACTCACCCAGGAGGTACACTACCAGGAGGTACACTCACCAGGAGGTACACTCACCCAGGAGGTACACTCACCCAGGAGGTACACTCACCCAGGAGGTACACTCACCCGAGGTACACTCGCAGGAGGCACACTCACGAGGTACACTCACCAGGTGCATACCCAGGAGGTACACTCACCCAGGAGGTACACTCACCCAGGAGGTACACTCACCCAGGAGGTACACTCACCCAGGAGTACCTCACCCAGGGGTACACTCACAGGAGGTACACTCCAGGAGGTACACTCACCCAGGAGGTACACTCTCAGGAGGTACACTCCCAGGAGGTACACTCACCCAGGAGGTACACTCACACCCAGGAGGTACACTCACCCAGAGGTACACTCACCCAGAGGTACACTCACGCAGGAGGTACACTCACCCAGGAGGTACACTCACCCAGGAGGTACACTCACCCAGGAGGTATACTCACCCAGGAGGTACGCTCACCCAGGAGGTACACTCACCCAGGAGGTACACTCGCAGGAGGTACACTCACCCAGGAGGTACACTCACGCAGGAGGTACACTCACGCAGGAAAAACACTCACGCAGGAGGTACACTCACGCAGGAAAACCTCACCAGGAGGTGCCCTCACCCAGGGAAAAACACTCACGCAGGAGGTACATTCACCCAGGGTACACTCACCCAGGAGGTACACTCACCCAGGAGGTACACTCACCCAGGAGGTACACTCACGCAGGAGGTACACTCACGCAGGAGGTACACTCACGCAGGAGGTACACTCACCCAGGAGGTACACTCACCCAGGAGGTACACTCACGCGGGAGGTACACTACTCACTCAGGAGGTACACTCTGAGGAGGTACACTCACTCAGGAGGTACACTCACCCAGGAGGTATTACACGGGAGGTCACACTCACCCAGGAGGTACACTCACCCAGGAGGTACACTCACTGGGAGGTACCTCACCCAGGAGGTACACTCACGCAGGAGGTGCTCCGGGAGGTACACTCACCCAGGAGGCACTCCCAGGAGGTACACTCACGGAGACCAGGAGGTACACTACCCAGGAGGTACACTCACCCAGGAGGTACACTCCCAGGTGCACTCACCAGGAGGAGGTACACTCACGCAGGGACACTCACCAGGAGGTACACTCACCCAGGAGGTACACTCACGCAGGAGGTACACTCACACAGGAGGTACACTCACCCAGGAGGTACACTCACGCAGGAGGTACACTCACCCAGGAGGTACACTCGCAGGAGGTACACTCACCCAGGAGGTACACTCACGCAGGAGGTACACTCACGCAGGAGTACACTCACCCAGGGAGTACACTCACCCAGGAGGTACACTCACCCAGGAGGTACACTCACGCAGGAGGTACACTCACCCAGGAGGTACACTCACCCAGGGTACTCCTCCGGGAGGTACACTCACCAGGAGGTACACTCCTCGGGAGGTACACTCACTAGGGAGGTACACTCACTCGGGAGGCACTCACGCGGGAGGTACACTCACCCGGGAGGTACACTCACGCGGGAGGTACACTCACCGGGAGGTACACTCACGCGGGAGGTACACTCACGCAGGATACACTCACGCAGGAGGTACACTCACCTGGGAGGTACACTCACTCGGGAGGTACACTCACTCGGGAATACCGGGAGGTACACGCACCCGGGAGATACATTCACTCAGGAGGTACACTTCCAGGAGGTACATTCCTCCGGGAGGTACCTCACTCAGGAGGTACACTAACACTGGAGGAACACTCACAAGGGAGGTACACACTAACTCGGGGTACACTAACACGGGAGGAACACTCCAGGGAGGTAAACTCACTGGGGTACACTTACCGGAGGAAACTCACTCGGGGGGTACACTCACCTGGGAGGTACATTACGGCTCACCAGGGCGGTCACACTCACTCGGGAGGTACACTCACCAGGGAGGTACACTAACCCGGGAGGTACACACACCCGGGAGGTACACTAACACAGGAGGTACACTAACACGGGAGGAACACTAACACGGGAGGAACACCTCACACGGGAGGTACACTAACACGAGAGGTACACTCACCAGGAACAGTCACCAGGGAGGTACACTAACCAGGGGTGGTACTCACCAGGGAGGTACCTCTCAGGAGGTACTCACCCGGGAGGTACACTAACCGGGGTGGTACACTCACCAGGTACATACCAAGGGAGGTACACTAACCAAGGAGTGGTACACTCCCAGGGTACACTAACCAGGAGAGTACACTCACCCAGGAGGTACACTCAAGGGAGGTACACTCACCAGGGAGGTACACTCACCAGGGAGGTACACTAACCAGGAGGAACACCACCGAGGTACACTCACCACCGGGCCCTCACCACGAGGTACACTCACCACCGGTACAGTCACCCGAGTACTCACCAGGAGGTACAGTCACCAGGGGTACACTACCACCGAGGGGTACACTCACCGCAGGTACACTCACCACCGAGGTACACTCACCCGGGAGGTACACTCACCAGGGAGGTACACTTACCACCGGGTACACTCACCACGGAGGTACACTCACCAGGGAGGTACACTCACCAGGGAGGTACACTCACCAGGTGGGAATTCTCACCCGCAGTACACTCACACAGGTACACTCACCGGGAGGTACACTCACCAGGGTGCACTAACCTGGAGTACACTAATAAGGTACACTAGGGGGTACACTCACCAGGGAGTACAGTCACCGGGAGGTACAGTCACCGGGGAGGTACAGTCACCGGGGAGGTACAGCCACCAGGGAGGTACAGTCACCAGGGAGGTACACAGTCACCGGGTACACTCACCAGGAGGTACACTCACCGGGAGGTACACTCACCAGGGAGGTACACTCACCAGGGAGGTACACTCACCAGGGGCACCTCACCGGGAGGTACCTCACCAGGGAGGTACAGTCACCAGGGGTACACTCACCAGGAGGTACACTCACAGAGGTACACTCATCCGGGAGGTACAGTCACCCAGGAGGTACCAGTCACCAGGGAGGTACATCCGGGAGGTACAGTCACCAGGAGGTACAGTCACCCAGGAGGTACGTCCTGGAGGGTACAGTCACAGGGAGGTACACTCACCAGGGAGGTACAGTCACCAGGGAGGTGTACAGTCACCAGGGAGGTACACTCACCAGGGAGGTACAGTAACCAGGGAGGTACAGTCACCAGGAGGTACAGTCACCAGGGAGGTCACACTCACCAGGAGGTACAGTCACCAGGAGGTACAGTACCAGGGAGGTACAGTCACCGAGGTACACTCACCGGGAGGTACACTCACCGAGTACACTCACGGGAGTTCACCGGGGGTACACTCTGAGGAGGTGACACTCACCAGGGAGGTACACTCACCAGGGAGGTACAGTCACCGAGGTACAGTCACCAGGGAGGTACAGTCACCAGGGAGGTACACTCACCAGGGAGGTACAGTCACCGGGAGGTACAGTCACCAGGGGTACAGTCACCGGGAGGTACAGTCACCAGGGAGGTACAGTCACCAGGAGGGTACACTCACCCGAGGAGGTACAGTCACGGGAGTACACTCACCAGGGAGGCAGCACTCACCAGGGAGGTACACTCACCAGGGAGGTACAGTCACCAGGGAGGTACACACTCACCAGGAGAGGTACAGTCACCAGGGAGGTACAGTCACCAGGAGTACACCACCGGGAGGTACACTCACCAGGGAGGTAAGCAGTCTAGGGAGGTACAGTCACCAGGGAGTACAGTCACCCGGGGAGGTACACTCACCAGGGAGGTACAGTCACCAGGGAGGTACACTCTCAGGGAGGTACAGTCACCAGGAGGTAGCCAGGGAGGTACACTCACCAGGGAGGTACAGTCACCAGGAGGTACACTCACCAGGGAGGCACACTCACCAGGGAGGCATGTACCAGGAGGTACACTCACCAGGGAGGCAGTCACCAGAGGTACAGTCACCAGGAGGTACACTACCAGGAGGCAGCACTCACCAGGAGGTACAGTCACCAGGGAGGTACAGTCACCAGGGAGAGCAGTCAGGGAGGTACATCACCAGGGAGGTACAGTCACCAGGGAGGCACACTCACCAGGGAGGAGGAAGCCACCAGGAGGCAGTCACCAGGGAGGTACACTCACCAGGGAGGTACAGTCACCAGGGAGGTGCACTCACCAGGAGGTACACCACCAGGAGGTACACTCACCAGGAGGTACACTCACCAGAGTACAGTCACCAGGAGGCATACCAGAGGACTCACCAGATCAGAGGTACACTCACCAGGGAGGTACAGTCACCAGAGGTACACTCACCAGGGAGGTACAGTCACCAGGAGGCACAGTCACCAGGAGGGTACAGTCACCAGGAGGCAACAGTCACCAGAGGTACAGTCACCAGGGAGGTACACTAACAGGGGAGGCACATCACCAGGGAGGTACACTTCACCAGGGAGGTACACTCACCAGGGAGGCATACTCACCAGGGAGGTACAGTCACCAGGAGGCAAGGAACACCAGGGAGGTACAGCCAGGGAGGTACAGTCAGGGAGGCACAGTCACCAGGGAGGTACACTACCAGGGAGGTACAGTCACCAGGGAGGCAATACAGGGAGGGTAGGAGGTACATCACCAGGAGGTACACTCACCAGGAGTAGACACCAGGAGGTACACACTAGAGGCACAGTCAGGAGGCACACTCAGGGAGGCACACACCAGGGAGGCACAGCTCAGGGAGGTACAGTCACCAGGAGGTACAGTCACCAGGGAGGTACACTCACCAGGGGAGGCAGTCACCAGGAGGCACACACACCAGGGAGGCACAGTCACCAGGGAGGCACAGTCACCAGGGAGGTACAGTCACCAGGAGGCATACCAGGGAGGTACACTCACCAGGAGGTACACTCACCAGGAGGTACAGTCACCAGGGAGGTACAGTCACCAGGGAGGTACACTCACCAGGGGAGGTACACTAACCAGGGAGGTACAGTCACCAGGAGGTACAGTCACCAGGAGGTAAGCAGTCACCAGGGGAGGTACAGTCACCAGGGAGGTACACTCACCAGGGAGGCAAAGTCACCAGGGAGGTACACTCACTCAGGGAGGTACATCACCAGGGAGGCACGTCACCAGGGAGGTACACTCACCAGGAGGTACAGTCACCAGGGAGGTACAGTCACCAGGGAGGTACACTCACCAGGGAGGCACACTCTCAGGGAGGTACACTCAGGGAGGCACACTCACCAGGGAGGCAGTCACCAGGGAGGATACACTCAGGGAGGTACACTACCAGGGAGGATAACTACCAGGGAGGTACAGCCACCAGGAGGTACAGTCACTAGGGAGGTACAGTCACCAGGGAGGTACACTTACCAGGGAGGTACAGTCACCAGGAGGTACACTCAGGAGGTACTCACCAGGGAGGTACAGTCACCAGGGAGGTACACTACCAGGGGAGGTAAGTCTACCAGGGAGGTACATCACTAGGGAGGTACAGTCACCAGGGAGGTACACTACCAGGGGAGGTACACTACCAGGGAGGTACAGTCACCAGAGGTACATCACCAGGGAGGTACAGTCACCAGGAGGTACAGTCACCAGGGAGGTACACTCACCAGAGGAGGCAAGTCACCAGGAGGTACAGTCACCAGGGAGGCACAGTCACCAGGGAGGCATACTCAGGGAGACACTCACCAGGAGTACACTCACCAGGGAGGTACACACTACCAGGGAGGTACACTCACCAGGGAGGCATCAGGGAGGTACAGTCACCAGGGAGGTACACTCACAGGGAGGTACAGTCACCAGAGGTACACTCACCAGGGAGGCAGTCACCAGGGAGGTACAGTCACCAGGGAGGTAAGACTCACCAGGGAGGTACACTACCAGGGAGGTAAGTCACCAGGGAGGTACACTACCAGGGAGGTACACTCACCAGGAGGTACACTAGGGAGGTACAGTCACCAGGGGAGTAGCAGTCACCAGGAGGGTACAGTCACCAGGGAGGTAAGCATCACTCAGGGAGGCACACTACCAGGGAGGTACATCACCAGGGAGGTACAGTCACCAGGAGGTACACTCACCAGGGAGGCACAGTCACCAGGAGGCACACTCAGGGAGGTACAGTCACCAGGGAGGCACACTCACCAGGAGGTACACTACCAGGGAGGCACTCAGGGAGGCATGCCAGGAGGTACGGTCACTCAGGGAGGCACAGTCACCAGGGAGGTACAGTCACCAGGGAGGTACACTCACCAGGAGGTACAGTCACCAGGAGTGCACAGTCACTCAGGAGGTACAGTCACCAGGGGAGGTACAGCTACCAGGGAGGCACACTACCGGGGAGGTACAGTCACCAGGGAGGTACAGTCACCAGGGAGGTACACTACCAGGGAGGTACAGTCACCAGGGAGGTACACTCAGGAGGAAGCAGTCACCAGGGAGGTAAGTCACCAGGGAGGTACACTCACCAGGGAGGTACACTACCAGGAGGTACACTCACCAGGGAGGTACAGTCAGGAGGTACAGTCACGAGGGAGTACACTCACCAGAGGTACAGTCACCAGGGAGGGCAGCTCAGGGAGGTACAGTCACAGGGAGGCACACTACCAGGGAGGTACACTCACCAGGAGGTGCACCACCAGGAGGTACACTACCAGGAGGTACACTCACCAGGGAGGTACACTCACCAGGGAGGTACACTACCAGGAGGTACAGTCACCAGGGAGGCAAGAAGCCGGGGAGTACAGTCACCAGGAGGCACAGTCACCAGGGAGGTAACAGTCACCAGGGAGGTACACTCACCAGGGAGGTACAACAGGGAGGTACAGCTACCAGGAGGCAAGCTACCAGGAGGGTACACACCAGGAGGTACAGTCACCAGGGAGGTACACTACCAGAGGTACATCACCAGGGGAGGCATCACCAGGGAGGTACACTACCAGGAGGTACAGTCACCAGGGAGGTACTACCAGGGAGGTACACTCACCAGGGAGGCAAGAATACCAGGGAGGCAGTCACTCAGGGAGGTACAGTCACCAGGAGGTACAGTCACCAGGAGGTACACTCACCAGGGAGGTACAGTCACCAGGGAGGTACAGTCACCAGGGAGGCACAGTCACCAGGAGGCACAGTCACCAGGGAGGCAACAGCCAGGGAGGCATACAGTCACTGGGAGGTACACCACCTAGGGAGGTACAGTCACCAGGAGGTACAGTCACCAGGGAGGCACAGCCCGGGAGGTACAGTCACCAGGGAGGTACACTTCCTGGGGAGGTACAGTCACCAGGGAGGTACAGCTCAGGAGGTACAGCTACCAGGAGGCACAGTCACAGGGAGGTACACTCTCACCAGGGAGGCACACTCACCCAGGAGGTACAGTCACCAGGAGGTACAGGGGAGGTACAGTCACCAGGAGGCACAGTCACTGGGAGGCAGACTACCAGGAGGTAGCAGTCACCAGGGAGGTACAGCCTGGGGAGGCAAGGTTCACCAGGGAGGTAC
>NW_024732867.1:1522562-1566306 GCF_018991925.1 Homarus americanus | reverse complement strand
AGTCACCAGGGAGGTAGACTCACCAGGAGGTACACTTCACCAGGAGGTACACTCACCAGGAGTGCACATCACTCAGGAGGCACCAGGAGGTACAGTCACCAGAGGTAAGGTCACCAGGAGTACACTACCAGGGAGGTGTACACTCACCAGGGAGGTACAGTCACCAGGAGGTACAGTCACCAGGAGGTACAGTCACCAGGGTGCAGTCGGGAGGCAGTCACCAGGGAGGTACAGTCACCCAGAGTACAGTCACCAGGGGTACAGTGCAGGGAGGTACAGTCCTGAGGAGGTACACTCACCCAGGAGGTACAGTCACCAGGGTACAGTCACCAGGGTACAGTCACCAGGAGGTACAGTCACCAGGGTACAGGTGCAGTCCAGGGGTACCTCACCAGGGGAGGTACCTCACCAGGGAGTACAGTCACCAGAGGTACAGTCACCAGGAGTACCTCACCAGGGAGACAGTCGAAGTACCTCCAGGGGAGGCTCACCAGTGCAGTCGCAGAGGTACAGTCACCGGAGGTACACTCACCAGGAGTACAGTCACCAGGGAGGTACACTCACCAGGGAGGTACAGTCACCAGGAGGTACAGTCACGGAGGTACAGTCACTAGGGAGGTACAGTCCTGAGGTACAGTCACCAGGGAGTACAGTCACCAGGAGGTACAGTCACCAGGAGGTACAGTCACCAGGGAGGTACAGTCACCAGGGAGTACAGTCACCCAGGAGTACTCACCGGAGGTACAGTCTGGGGAGTACAGTCACCAGGGAGGTGCAGTCACCCAGGAGGTACAGATCACCAGGGCACCAGAGGAGGTACACTCACCAGGAGGTACACTCCTGGGAGTACAGTCTGAGGAGGTACGCTCACCCAGGGGTACAGTACCAGGAGGTACACTCACCAGGGAGGTACAGTCACCAGGGAGGTACACTCCTGAGGTGATCCAGGGTACAGTCACTGAGGTACAGTCACCAGGGGTACAGTCACCAGGGGTGCACTCACCAGGGAGTACAGTCACCAGGAGGTACACTCACCAGGAGTGCACTCCTGGGAGGTACCTGCCAGGGTACAGTCAGGGAGGTACACTCACCAGGGGAGTACACTCCGAGGAGGTACCTCACCAAGTCACCCGGGAGTATCACCAGGGAGGGTCTGGAGGTCACCCGGGAGGTCCTCCGGGAGGTACAGTCTGGGGAGGTACAGTACCCAGGGAGGTGACAGTCACCAGAGTGCACTCACCAGGAGTACACTCACCAGGTGTCCAGAGTGCACTCACCAGGGAGGTACAGTCACCAGGAGTACAGTCACTAGGGAGGTACAGTCACCCAGGAGGTACACTCTCAGGAGGTACAGTCACCAGGGAGGTACAGTCACCAGGGAGGTACACTCACCAGGAGGTACAGTCTGGGAGAGTGAGTACAGTCACCAGAGTGCTCACCAGTACTCACCAGAGTACCAGGGAGGTACACTCACCAGGGAGTACATCACCAGGAGGTACAGTCACCAGGGAGGTGCAGTCTGCCCAGGGTACAGTCACCCAGGAGTACACTCTCAGGGAGGCAGTCACCAGGGGAGGTACAGTCACCAGGGAGGTACACTCACCAGGAGGTACCGAGGTACCCCTGAGGTACAGTCACCAGGGAGGTGCACTCAGGAGGTACACTCTGAGGAGGTACACTCACCAGGAGGTACACTCACCAGGGAGGTACAGTCACCAGGGAGGTACAGTCACCCAGGGAGTACACTCACCAGGGAGGTACACTCCAGGGAGGTACACTCACCAGGGGTACACTCACCAGGGAGGTACAGTCTGGTGCATGCACTCACCAGGAGGTACAGTCACCAGGGAGGTACACTCCTGGAGGTGCACTCACCAGGAGGTACAGTCCCAGGGAGGTACACTCCGAGGGAGGCCTGACTGAGGTACAGTCACCAGGGAGTGCACTCCCAGGGGTGCACTCCCAGGGAGGAGTCAGTCACCAGGAGTACAGTTCACTGGAGGTACAGTCACCAGGAGGTACACTCACCCAGGAGTACACTCCAGGGGAGTACTGTCACCAGGGAGGCACACTCCTAGGGAGTACAGCAGAGTGCAGTCACCCAGGAGGTACAGTCTGAGGTACAGTCCCAGGAGGCCTGAGGTACAGTCACCAGGGGGTACACTCCTGAGGTACACTCACCAGGAGGTACAGTCACCAGGGAGGTACAGCACCAGGGAGGTACACTCACCAGGGAGGTCACACTCACCAGGGAGGTACATCACCAGGAGGTACAGTCACCAGGGGAGGTACAGTCACCAGGAGGTACACTCACCAGGGAGGTACAGTCACCAGGGAGGATACAGTCACCAGGGAGGTACAGTCACTCAGGGAGGTACACAGTCACCAGGTAGCACACCCACGACAAGACCACCAGGGAGGTACCTACCAGGGAGGTACACTCACCAGGAGGCTCACCCAGCCAGGAGGCACTGAGGCACTCACCAGGAGCCTCCCAGGGAGGTGCAGTCACCAGGGAGGTACACTCACCAGGAGGTACAGTCACCAGGGAGGTACAGTCACCAGGGAGGTACAGACTCACCAGGGAGGTACAGTCACCAGGTACAGTCACAGGAGGCACAGGAAGTCATGCACCAGGGAGGTACAGTCACCAGGGAGGCAGCCGTCAGAAGTCACCAGGGAGGTAGCAGTCACTCAGGAGGTACAGTCACCAGGGAGGTACAGTCACCAGGGAGGTACAGTCACCAGGGAGGTACACTCACCAGGGAGGTACAGTCACCAGGGAGGTACAGTCACCAGGTGCAGACATCACCAGGGAGGTACAGTCACCAGGGAGGTACACTCACCAGGAGGCGGCCCAGGAGGTACACTCACCAGGGAGGTACACTCACCAGGGAGTGCAGTCACCAGGAGTACACACCAGGAGGG
The DNA here is from genome assembly GCF_018991925.1 of Homarus americanus. Taxonomy (NCBI): domain Eukaryota; kingdom Metazoa; phylum Arthropoda; class Malacostraca; order Decapoda; family Nephropidae; genus Homarus; species Homarus americanus. The sequence continues at coordinate 1,563,378 of NW_024732867.1, read as the reverse complement.
CTAAGTCACTAGGGGAGGTACAGTCACCAGGGAGGTGCAGCTCACCAGGGAGGTACAGTCACCAGGGAGGCAGTCACCAGGAGCAGCAGTACCAGGAGGTACAGTCACCAGGAGGGCAAAAGTCACCAGGGAGCAGTCACCAGGGAGGCAGTCACCAGGAGAAGTACAGTCACCAGGGAGGTGCGTCAGTCACCAGGGAGGTACAGTCACGGGAGGTACAGTCACCAGGGAGGTACAGTCACCAGGAGGTACACTCACCAGGAGCAACACTCAGGGAGCAGTCACCAGGGAGGACTCACCAGGGAGGTACAGTCAGGGAGGTACAGTCACCAGGGAGGTACAGTCCTCGGAGGTACAGTCAGGGAGGTACAGCTCACCGGAGGTACAGTCACCAGGAGGCAACATCACCAGGAGGTACAGTCACCAGGGAGTCACTCACCAGGGAGGTACACTCACCAGGGAGGTACACTGCCACAACAGAAATATATTCGTATGTTAACTTTTTAGGCATCGTGAATTTGATGGGAGGCTGGTGTGGTGGGCTGGTGTTAGTGTGGGGAGGCTTGTGTGGGGGTTGGTTTTAGTGGGGAGAGTCTGGTGTGGTGGGTGGTGGTGTTAGTGGGGAGGCTGGTGGGGTGGGCAGTGGTGTTGAGTGTGGGGGAGGCGTGTGGTGGCTGGTGGTTTTAGTGTGGGAGAGTCTGGTATGGTGGGTGGGTGTTGGTTTGGGGGAGGCTGGTGTGGTGGGCGGTGGTGTTAGTGTGGGGAGTCTGGTGTGGTGGGTGGTGGTGTTAGTGTGGGGAGGCTGGTGTGGTGGTGGTGTTAGTGTGTGGGGGAGGCTGGGTGTGGTGGGCGGTGGTGTTAGTGTGGGGGAGTCTGGTGTGGTGGGTGGTGGTGTTGGTGTGGGGAGGCTGGTGTGGTGGCTGGTGGTGTTTGTGTGGGGAGGCTTGTGTGGTGGCTGGTGGTTTTAGGTGGGGTGAGGTGTGGTGGCTGGTGGTGTTAGTGGGGGAGGCTGTGGTGGCTGGTGGTGTTAGTGTGGGGAGGCTGGTGTGGTGGATGGTGGTGTTGTTGTGGGGAGGCTGGTGTGGTAGCTGGTGGCGCTAGTCTGGGAAAATGATGATGATGAGTTTTGAAAGGTTGGGAAAAATATTTTGAAATTCCAGAGGTTAATATATATTCCACGTGTGTGTGTGTGTGGGGGAGGGGGTGATGGAACACGTGGTAGAGTGGATAAAAAACGTCTCATTATGTTATATCTGCAATTATCGCCAGCATGTATTCCAGTTTTCTTGTTCTATGTATATGTGGATGTATTATGGGCACCAATGATTTATCTTTTTATCTTTCATTCCTCCACTGCTATCGAGGGTTAATAAAGGTGGAAAATATTAAATAGTTGGGAGAAATAATTAGTATATGATACCAGGTATACTTCAATAGCGAAAGGAAATAGCCGAAACAACTTCATCATCATTATTATTATTATTATTATTATTATTATTATTATTATTATTATTATTATTATTATTATTATTATTTGTATACGAAACATACGACCCATTTGATATTATACAACCAAAGCTTCACTTAAATTTAACAAAGTGTCACCTATCAGTGCTAACGTCCTGTATAAAACATTTATGTGATCAGTTGCGCAGTGGAATTTATTCAATCGTTTTGGAAAATGTAGTTGTGTTACACTGTTGTATAAATCATTTTCACTGTTTCCGTAAGATAAGTACAAGTTTTCAAGAAAAAATCCTGTAGCAAGACAAGAGAAGTTAGTTGGAGAAAGACAGGGGGTAGTACACTAGTTCTCCAGCGTTTACTTGGTGTTGGGAGAAAGACAGGGGTGAGTACACTAGTCTTCCTCCAGCGTTTACTTGGTGTTGGGAGAAAGACAGGGGTGAGTACACTAGTCTTTACTTGGTGTTGGGGAGAAAGAGAGCAGTGAGTACTACCTGCCCTCCAGCGTTTACTTGGTGTTGGGAGAAAGACAGGGGTGAGTACACTAGTCTTCCGCTTTTGGTGTTGGGAGAAAGACACATCACCGCCCCAACAGTGACGACCACAGAGCCGTCAACCTGCCGACCACTTGAAAATTAATTAAAAGTTTGCTAGTTTAAAAAGAGCAAGGGGAGATTTCTAACCATATTCTGTTTATCATAATTTCGAGGACGGTCTGTTCTTGAAGCTGCAGTAAGTAACCTTGTCGTTAAGGAGCCACTCAGTTCCAGGGTTATGTAAACGCATACAGTCTAAGAATAATGATATAAACAATGAGAAAAAAATCCACATGATACTACCATAAAATTCGCCCGAGGGTGATAACGGCCGGGTCGAAAAAACAACCGAGTTAAATAATCAATGGAATGAGTATTATGATGGAAGGGAGGCAGGCAACGTGTACAAAGCGCCTTACCCCATTACATCAGAAAGACAGCTTATAATACCAAGCGTCACACAGTACACAGAGAGCCCTGCAGGTAACAACAGGTGAACAGAGACCAAAGTCCTTCTCTCTACCGCACTAAGTCAGGATACTGACTGACCATTAAAGTACGTTATTTTTGTCTTTAAATGAGTCCAAAATTTTGACAGCATAAAAGACGGCGATTGAGTCAAACTTACAATTATGTATGGCTTCTTTGGGTGGTGGATGAGAACCACATGAAAAGACCCTAACATTTGATCACTTCGATATATAAAAGTAAGGAACTTTACTCTGAATATACGAGCTGTACAGGGCTAAACCCAATAATTATTATGTAGAGTAGGATTGTGATTGACGGTGGGAAATTGCAATAATCATTGCACTTATATTTAAGCATCAGGTAGGATTAATTTCAAAGTCAATTTAAACATATTCACAGGGAAGGTGTGTTGAAATATCTGAAAAGAAGAAGATGATGTTTCTTGGAATCATAAATTTAGCGAAAGCTCATGATGAAGTGGAGAAAAGTGTCCCTTGGGAAGTTTTGTTCTTATGGTCCTCACAGACACTACTGAATGCTTTTGTGAATTTTGTGAATGGTAGTAAGCGTGAAAGGCGGGAAGAAAATGTCAGGGTACGCAAGGGGTGTATTTTGTCACTTTGGCTGTTCAGTATATTTATGGGGGGCACAGCACGTGAGGTGTGAGTGAGATGGGTGAATGGTATACTCTATGTTGTGCAGAGATTTATTGTCAGCTTAAAGGGATATGAAGATTTTGGCTTATTTTGTTTTTTATTTTTATAAAGGAAGATGAATTTCAAGGTGAACCAAAGGGTCAGATGCAGCCTGCGTAAGTTTGGATGAATAACAAGTACAGGAAGTTGTATGTTAACAACATAATTCGATTATACATTTACTATGAATGATAGAGACCCTAGAGAATAATAATGTGATGAAGACGAAACGAATGAGTCACACACATTAGATGGCTGGGGAGATGCTGACTGTCGCCCAGCAAGAAGTTATGTGAAGTTGTTCTTGTCCCAGTGGTTCTGTGCTCACTTAATAAAAAAGTTGTCAAAGTTTAGGTTCTTAGATAAGTGAAAACACAGTCTACTAGTTGATAGTCAATACAATATTAAATATTGAGTGAATTGGCAGGGTAGAAGAAGGAAAGGAAGTTGATACCGTACTGAGAGGGTAAATACCACAAGCGCTTCATTAAGACTCGCACTGCACCTGCTCCTCCTTGACCAAGAGTTAGGGGATGAGTGAAGGTTATCAGTTGAAGGTCTTGAACAACTCTATAAGTCTACAGAAACAAAAACAAAACAGCAAGTAAATTAGTGTCCGGAAAACTTGTACACAGCTGCTGAAGAAATCAAGGGAACGGATATCGAATAAAAAGTAAGAACAGATGCCAAGCGACACATGGGAAAAGATGAGAAAACACAGGAACAGATTTTGAACAAGAAATGGGGAAAAAAAATTAACCGAAAGAGGAATAAAGATCGAACAAAGCGCAGGAAGTTTGCCAGATAAAACATCTGAACAGATCGAAACAACAACAAATGCCGAGAAAAAACCCAACAGGAATGGATGTCCAACAACACCTAAGAGCCGAAGTTGTCTGACATAAGCTTCGACCAGTGGATCTACCTCCTTATTTGTCATATCTAGATTTATACCATACACCACTTTCAATACTGATGTCAAAGGGAGTTCTATGTTATTTTCAGCTCTGCTTATGCTATGAAAATTGTTCACCCATCTCTATGTTCGTTGTTTATTTACTCGTATTGACGTATAATTAAATTGTAAAAAAAAGTCATAGGTAATAGGCAGCTACCAAACAGAGAGGTACTACCGCCTGGGAAGATATTGGAAACATAATGTGTTGTCTAATGGTAGACCCTGCTGCCATATGGCATCTCAAAATTGTGACCAAGTACCAGGTTGCTGATCTGACTTTCTCTCTCATTTACACACAATTGTAGGGTCTCAATTATTTATCTTACTATTGACAACACAACATACATATATTGTTTCTCACTCTTGAATTCTTTTTTTTTTCATTTTGTTTGTCTTTATTATTATCACTAGACATCACTGCCTCCGGGCGGCTCATCCGCTAGGTCATGGTAGGACGCCACCCTCCGGGAGGCTCCACATTGTCCCACTGTTCAGTCCCCAAAACTTCTTCTTCCATCAATAGTTCATTAACGGAAAACTGAATAATTTACTGCACGAGGTTTCAATTGGGCTCAGAGATGTTTCATCATTCTTCTTTACAATTTGTTATCGTGCAGTGAAGTGGTACCGTTACACTTACATTATTATAAATTAATATTCTGCATTATATTATGATTATCTTCGTTTGGGTAAAATATTTTAACAGTGAAAGATGATGATTCCTCCTCCTCCTCCTCCTCCTCCTCCTCTTCCTCTACCTCTTCCTCTTCCTCTTGTTCTTCTTCTTCTGGAGGCTTGTGACAGGAGTTGACCAGTAATAAGACAATTAGTTCACTGGTGTTTATTGAAGGAGTATCAGTACAGAGGCAAGAGCACGGGACAGACGTGTGCTCTGTAGGGACAGACTGGTAAGACTGCCGGGTGAGCCGATAGACCAATCCATGTTGATATGGTTTACTACCCTGACGGTAGTTTGGGTGGTGCGGTAGTTTGCCAGGTGTTGGACAATATAACTATACAAAGTAATGGTAACAGCAATTACATAGAATATATATACCTACATATGTACCTACATAACTGATTCAACATACGTAGGCTTTATACATATACAGTACACCTAGCTTGGTCCCTCAGAAGCTATATGTTACCTTCATCAAGATCTGACAACTCTAAGTCTGCTACATCATGAATATATTGTACTTATATCTTCAGTGGATAGGTGGTGTAATGCATCTAGTGTGGCAACATTGTGTTAGTGTTAAGGTGCAGGTATTGACCCCTTCCTCTCGCTTTCAGCTACCCCCGCTGATTAGCCCTCGTGGTGAACAGGGAAGCAACCTTGTGTAAGTCTTCCCTGCCAGTACACAGCCTCTTCACCATCAAGACTCCTGCTGTGCCTCTTCGTGTCAACACAGGGTAACTGGGTGCCTCGTTGGCCCAGACTAGACCAGTAGGGGATCTCGGAGCAGCAGGGGGCTCCAGAGGGACACGCAGAGGCCCACTGGTAAGTGGCCACACCCTGGCTCCAACCAACCACTGCTCCGCTGCCTTGCGGATTAACCTTGCTAGGTATAGTGTTATGGGTGTAAACCCCGAGCGAAAAATCTGCGGTGCAGCCCTGCATTCATACATGCCTTTTGAGCTCCAATAAGACCCCAACGGCGGAAGATACCAACATGGGAACCCAACGACTACACCGGCGGAAGAAAGTAATGCATGATAGACAGGCTACTAAGGCGAAACCCAACAAAAGGGCTCTCGGCAGTCCATTGCAACTTTTCACCCAAGTCATTGCAACTACTTGCCCCACTGGATCAGGAAAAGGGAGAGCCAAGATGTGTGATTGAAGCCTGCGCTGATGCCTCACCACATAAATCAACTCACACACAGCTATCATCCAGCTTATCATACTTCTCATCATCATCAAACCTCTATCCCCTCAAACGTACTATGGTGACAGACGAGTAGCGACCTGGACAGGCAGAGATGACTACCGGGAGTCTCTAGTCACAATTCTGCACAAGGGCGGCATAAATAAGATGGTAGTTGATGCACTGGGATCTAGGCAGTAGTGCAATCCGGTCCTGTCTGTGCGTCTGAGCAACCCTTACCAGGAGCCATTCTGCTCACCCCACATGGGGAGGAGACAAGAAAAGGTGCTCTAAACATAGCCAGCCTATAGAACCAACCTGATTGGGCAACTGCACCCAGAGAGGCCATCCTTGTGCGGTCAAAAACATATTCATAATGACAGATCAAAGCAAAAACAAACTAAACAACTTCTTATGGTAGTTGCATGGAATGACATGACCCTTGTGGATGCTGGCGCAAGTGAGCGTCCTTAAAGAAGAACCGCCCTTGTGGCAAAAGAGTTGTCTCGGTATAACATCAACATTAGTAAGTCCCGGCTCCCAGACGAGGGTCGACTCACAGAACAGGGGTCCGGCTATACCTTTTTTCTGGAAGGGTAAGCCTGCTGCAAAGAGAAACTGCATTTACGGAGTTGGCTTTGCCATTCACCAATTCATCCTACATAGGCTAACCGAAATGCTTGTTGGGATCAACGAGGGCCTCATGACGCTCCGAGTCCCACTGAATCACTCACGTCAGGCCTTCTTAAGTGCATATACCCCCAACACTGGATGCAGAGGATAACATCAAGGAGGCCTTTTCCGCAGATGCTGAGAGAGTGCCAACCTCAATCCCCAGAGAAGTTAAGGTTGTGCTCCTAGGTGATTTCAGTGCCAGAGCTGGTAGAAATGTTGACATCTGACAGGGAATCACAGGGAGAAACGGCATAGGCAAGTTTTTATTTTTATACTTTAATTATATTTCATTTTTTTACGGGATTAATTTCCACCAGGGCCTGGAGGAGAAAATATACTACTACTACTACTACAACTAATACTAATACTAATAATAATAATGATAATAATAATAATAATAATAATAATAATAATAATAATAATAATAATAATAATAATAATAATAATAATAATAATAATAATAATAATAATAATAATAATATCATTAATAATAATAATAATAATAATAATAATAATAAAAATAATAATAATAATAATAATAATAATAATAATAATAAAATAATAATAATAATAATAATAATAATATCATTAATAATAATAATAATAATAATAATAATAATAATAATAATAATAATAATAATAATAATAATAATAATAATAATAATAATAATAATAATAATAAAAAAAAAAAAAATAAAATAATAATAATAATAATAATAATAATAATAAAGGACCATAAATAAAAAAAAATGTACTCCCATGACCAATTCCTCCTCAGCAAGTGTGCTGCACACAACCTCACTACCACCAACACCTTCTTTGGGCAGGCCGACAAATTCAATCCCCAGACCATTGTGATACAGATCATCGGCTCGTCAGAGCCAAACTCTCGCTTCACGTCCACCAAAACCTGCGAAGGCAACATACCTCCAGAAGCTTTATCACCAAGCGACCCGGAAATCGAAGTACTCTTCATTAGTAAACGTGCAGCTCTCAGTGACTGTCAGAACAATCTCAAGTCTCGGACCAAAGATGATACTTTCCACGAAAAGAAAGCGGCGGTCCAGCGCGAACTCAGCAAACTAATGAATGAATGGTGGAAAAATAAAGCAAGTGAAATGCAAAAATATACAGAACAACACAAGATGCGTGACTTTTTCAATTCAGATAATGCAATAAATGGCCCAACAACTCATGGCGTGGTCCCCCCTCAGCTCATCCGACGGCTAATCCTTAATTAAAGACGAAGAAGGCATCCTTCAGCGCTGGAAAGAGCACAACCATTCGCTGCTCAACCGAAAAACAGATGTGGATTTCCGGACTACCCACTAGGTTCCTCAGCACCCAGAGCTGACCCACCTCAGCTATCCTCTAACCCTGGATGAGGTAGCTACTGCACATCAAGCCAATGCACATCACTCCTGGAGAATATATTGGAGGAGAAGGAAATCCTCCAAGATCTTAAAGACGTCTTGATCGTCAATATTTATAAGAAAGAGGGAGAACTGTCAGACTTTTGTACTACTGCGGGGTATCACTGCTGTCTGTAGCTGGCATGATTATTATCCGAGTCCTCCTAAACAGACTTCTTCCTGAGGCGAAAAACACTTCCTCCCAGAATCTCAATGTGGCTTTACTGTAGACCATCACGTGTCACCACTGACATGATCTTTGCTGCCCGCCAGATACAGGAAAAGTGCAGAGAACAGCATCGTGACCTGTACATGGTCTTCATCGACCTTACCAAGGCCTTCGATTCGGTCAACAGGGAAGCCCTCTGGCAGACCCTCAGCAGTTTATGCTGCCCACCAAAATTCATTGCCATTGTGAGGCACCCACAATGCCATGAACGAAAGTTTCTAAACAATGGCACCCAGTCTGAGTTCTTTCCTATCTAAACGGGGGTAAAACAAGGATGTGTACTGACACCAACTCTCTTTCCCATTTTCTTGGCTGCCTTCCGTACTCCTGCCAGTGCCAATTTAGCCGGCGGGTTGGACATCCAGTACCGGATGAAAGGTCTTTTCAATAAAAGACGACTCCAGGCAGAAACAAAGGTGTCGGCCCCTTCCATCACTGAACTTCAGAATGCAGGTGACCTCAAACTCGTCGCTCACACTGAACGCAACCTACAGGAGATTCTGAACACCTACACAGATGCGTATGCACACTTTGGCCTTAAGGTAAATGCACTTAAGACTCAGATTCTTTCAGCCTGCCCCTGGCTCAACCACACCTCCACCATCCACCCAACTAAAAGGTACTACTCTCTCTCATGTTACCCACTTCCAGTACCTTGGCTTCCACCTGTCCACCACCGCAGACATTGATGAAGAGATTCAACATCGGATTAGATGTGCTTCTCAAGTGTTTGGCAGACTCTGTACTCGTGTCTTCAGCCATAGGGTGCTGAAATTTTATGCAAAGCTTCAAGTGTATCGAGCAGTGGTCTTTCCCACCCTGTTGTATGGCAGTGAGATATGAGTCACATACAGGAGGCACCTCAAGGAACTTGAAAACTTTCACCAAAGTAGTCTTCGTTCCATCCTCCAAGTTCGCTGGGAAGACAAGAGAAAGAATGTCAGTATTCTCGGTGACACCAACTGTAGAAGTATCGAGGCTACCATTATCCATGAACAGCTACGTTGGACTGGCCATGTTACCCACATAGACGACAGTAGAGTACCAAAGCAGCTATTTTACAGTCACCTGACGAATGGTAAATGTAATGCTGGCTGACAAGGGAAAATGTATAAGGATAATCTTAAGACAAACCAGTAAAAGCGCCAAATCGACCCCCTCACCTGGGAGACGATCACTCCACACCGTAACGCTTGGATGAAACACGAGAAGGTGTCAATACTTCTGAGATAGCCCGAATGGATACCGAGGCAGACAAGCACCAGAAGGACGTTGTCGCCGCCCCTCTCACACTACATGTGGTCCTCCACACGCGCAACATCTGTGGACGGCCATGTCGATCCCGTATCGGCCTTTCGAGTCAGTTCAGAGTTCACCATCGAAAGTGACATCTTTTATAACTCATTTCATTGTATTATAGCTGGAAGAGCGTCATATTAGATTCTGAGCGACAGCATAGTAGTAGTAGTAGTAGTAGTAATAGTAGTAGTAATAGTAGTAGTATTCTTAATGGAAGTTAATTTATGTATGGACAAATTAGTTCTCTCGTTACTTTAAGGTCTCGTTTACTTTCCTAAGATAATAATATACCCTACCTAAAGTAGGTTATGTAAGGTTAAGCTAGGCTAATTTAGGTTAGGCTAGGTTAATTTAGGTTAGGTTAAGTTAAATCAGGTAAAGGTTTTGTATGAAACTTTCCATTTGTGTGTATTATTATGATCTGCATGATAATTTATGGCCAGTCAGTAGTTTCGATAAAAGAAAAATTCGTAGAAGTTATCGCTAATAGCAACTTCTCTCTCTCGCATTCTCTCTCTCTCACATAATATATATTATGTGAACACGCATACGCGTGTTGTGAGTGCGTGTGTGGTGTACCGATGGGGTGGAGAGGTGTGGCCAAGTGACGCGGCATGAGGACCTGCCTGCAACAAAACAAGACAATTTAAACACTATAACTGTCACCGCCCCTGAGGCCTCCCACACCAAACATTGTGTGGCGAAGTTTATCACTGAAAAACATCCTTTTATTCCTTGTTATCATCCGGGAATTATGCCCTTAGGAGTATTTGTTTTTTCTTGTTATGTTTAGAATTCATATGGAAGGAAGAATATATATATTTTTTCTGTCTCAGAAAGTTTAAAGACATTAGGAAAACGTCATTACACAGGTTTATGAGACAGCTAATCATATTCCTCTCAATATAATAATAAATCAGGCCCGAGGCGGTATCATTCATTACCTCCCACACCACCAACAACATATATTATTTCCATTTACAACATTTTGTCTTTATTGTAAATGTCAACGTTTGAAAACATCTCATATTATCGTGTTGTTTTATCTCCCTGTAATTATACTGCTTGACGAAGAGTCTCTCCTTAACAACTTGTAGCACTAATAACCTCTTTTGAGTTCAGTTAATGAAAGAGGTAACCCAGCGTGTGGTCAGGAACTTATATCTTGTTTGGACACATCGACTTACTACTGAGTGATAAATTCGTGTCACGTTTATTCGAATCTTTCATTGTATTTTAAACCACTATAGTATTTCCACACTAATCTAATCCGTAAGCCACGCCCCTTTTCTATACTAATAGCTGATTGGTTTATAGAAAATTCAAACTAAATGTGTTCACAATTGGTAAGCAGACCTGTTATTATCCAAAATAATGTTAAATACTCATCTGAACTATCAAAATGCAAATAATTTTAAGGCATTAGCACTTCAGAGAGGATGTTAGAAAATTGTAAATAGCTATCATAAAAAGTCGATATTAATATGCGCCTGTACACGCACAGTTCGGGGGGAGGTAAAACGTTCAGGCGGAGCTTACGGGCCAGGTTAGAGTGGAAGGGGTATAATGAGGTCTTCTCTACGGTGCCGCGTCTCTCTGCTTCCACGTCAATTCTCACCATCATCAATTCCTCCACAGAAACATAAGTCTTGGGCGTGTACAGTAAGTTCTTGTTAATATTACGGTGTGGCTTTGATAAAAGGATAAAAATAATATGGGTATTTCCCTCTGTAACCACACGAGAGAAGAAAAATGCGACACGCGATAGTACTGCATTCAAGCCCAAGTAGGAGAGGCATTGGTTAAATTACCAGTCTTCATAATCCATCGAACGTTCCTTTATGCTCTCTCTCATCATGCAAGAGTTTTTGTTTTCTATTTTTCATTCCTATTTTTTTCTATCCTTCTCTCCCTTACGACTGGCTGTGTTTACCTTATCCATTCCTTACTTAGCCTGGTATAAAATCAGTTTATTCACGGACAAAAGAAAGTAAAGAAAGATAATTTAAGAAAGACAGTATTAAGTACGATGGACTATAAAAAAATAGTCAAAAACCGTAATGGATGTAGAAAAAATAAAAAAATGAGAATTGGAACACTTTAGGATAAACCAGGGTAATATAAACACAATATAAAACTATAAACAAGTCCATAAATGATAAAATAAACAAAAAAACACAATCACGGAAAAAAGGATGACTTTGTTCTTATTCAGAATACCTGAGAGATTAACAAAATACAAAGGCAAAAGCCTATCAATAAAAGCCATGTATTTTTGCTTCTAGAATTACAAATATGCTAATATGAAGTACAACGAAGTACCCGCCTGTACCCAACATCAATACTGGTTTACGGTCAAATTGGTCTTGCTGTTGTGTATCCATATTCACTGTACTGTATATGTAGATCCCAGAAATAGCTGAAATATGGAATCAAGATAATTTTTCCACTAAAAACACGAAGTCTCATTTCTAACCTTGAACAATACTCCTCGGTCTGTGTTAATTACCTGTAGTTATTGACACGCGCCTCTTGTCGCATCTCCCATTACGTTAAACGCGCGCGCGCACACACACACACACACACACACACACACACACACACATACATACATACACACAGGCTCCTGGGAAAATGATTATAGCTCAAACTCCTTTGTGTCAGAGTAATTAAAATTTTGTTTGCTCTGAGTGTGGCAGTAATACTCGGGTCGAATGAGAACCTTACGGCATGCAGCCGCAGCACACCTGATATTACTTGCCTCACAGCCCAAGGGAAAAATTAAATGAATTGGAGTTGAAGTCATGTACCGTTGAGGCCAATATTCACTAGCATCTAATTGTGGGTCATGTGACGTGATTGATGGGCGTTACTTTTATGATTTATGACAGAATGACATCATAAGAAACAGTATATAATAAAAAGAGCCGGAGTAAATTAGGTGTTGCTATCTATAAGGGGTTTGTATTCCAGTCAAATGATTGTTGGAACTGTGCTGTTCAGTGTTGGGCTTGTTTTCTGTATCTAAAGCAGGTGTTGCTCATGGGTAGTCCGAACCGAGTCATAGTGCTGGGTGTAACCGTATGGCTGGTCACTTGGCTTCCTTCCTCCGACCCAGTTGGTCATCTTCTACCTGTGAGTATTCTATATTATTGATTAGCGTTTTTTTATGGTTCCTATGGTATTATTTGCGTTTTTAGGGTGCCTTGTGTAATGTTTGTTAATTACTATGTATGTACAACTTAGTGTGTATGAATTGTGCAAATATAAAAGCATGTTGACATTTACTAATAAAATAATTAATTAGACAATATTTTAAATGGACTGTACAGTATTGTTGCAACTTTTTTTTATTCATAGTCACGTTGGTGTGAACTGCTACACTCCTAGCCTTATATGTCAGCACACCAGCTTGGACGCTCTCAGCCCTAGCCTCTGTGCTGTTCCTCCCGGGACCATTACCAAGCATCTGTGCCGGTTAGGAGGATACTTGATCTCCTGTGAAGTTGTTGAAAAGACGCCAATTTACCACCTGTGCCATGTGTATATACAAGACCCCACACTTGACATTCAGTGTCTACACTCTCGACATTTGTTCCGACCAAAAGTCCGGCACTTCCATACCACATATGTTTATGTTGCTCTGTACTGTCTTCATGCCGATTATAAGTGTAATACTTGTGAATAGACATCTTTTGCTACAAATATTCATAGTCCTATTAAATATCCTTGGTGAAAGCGAAAGTGTTCCACATGACAGTAATCATTAAAATAACCAAAGGGCGTTAACATCTAAACCCTCGACAATATCCTAATTTTATTGACCGAACCTGAATGACTGAAGTACAGTCACCTGCACATAGACCTGGTACAGTGGCTGGTGCGTTTTGTGATATGTGGCTACTGTGGAATGTTTATATAGCATACTTAGTTCTGGCTACTATTGCGAGGATCCTTTGGGCCATTCCGAGAGTTTTAATACGATGTAACAAACACGAGTTGTCACATCTCACAAAACGCGCCAGCCACTGTACCATGTACAGTATAATAAGTGCAGGCGACTGTAGGCCTACATACTAAATGTTTACAAATGTTGTCCAGGGAGTATTTTCTGCAACTGCAACTGTCCGCGCTCGTGTGTGTGTGTGTGTGTGTGTGTGTGTGTGTGTGTGTGTGTGTGTGTGTGTGTGTGTGGCATCTCATTGATTACATCATTGTCAGAGATAGAGATCGCCGAGATGTCCTCATCACCCATGCCATGCGTCGCTCAGACCACTGTGATACTGATCATCGACTTGTCAGAGCCAAGCTCTCACTTAACGTCGCCCCAAAACGGCGAAGGCAGCAAGTAGTAGTAGTAAAAGCTCCAAAAGTTGCTGGTAGCGAAAGTCAGAGCGGGGAAGATGACAGAGGAACAAGCAGGGGGTTAGGAAGGGAATTGTAGTGGGAGAGATAGAGCCGTGGTTTTACACGACTGGTTATATTTGGTTAGCGCAGAGCGCAAGTATTGGCAAGCCTGCAGAAGAGGTTTTAATACTAAGCGTCTGGAGGACCCAGCAGTAGCACATTCTTTCAGAGAGCAGGTCAATCATGGGCTTATAAACAACCCAACAGCAAACAGTGCGAATCCTGGTGGTGAATGGGATACTCTCAACACTCTTATGACAAAAACCTCCAGAGAGAACCTCGACCAGATCAAAAGAATACACTACGACTGGTTTGATGAAAATGACCCGGCAATCAAAGTACTCATCGATGATAACGTGCTGCTTTTACTGACTGGCAGAACAATCCTCAGTCTTGGACCAAAGCCGATACGTTCCGCAAGAGAAAGCAGCAGCCCAGCGAGAACTTCGCATTCTAAAGAATGACTGGCGTAAAAATAAAGCATGTGAAATATAAAAACATGCAGATCAGCACAAGATGCGTGAATTTTACAGTTCCATTAAAACATTTTATGGGACAACCACTTGTGGAGCAGTCCTCCTCCCCTCATTTGACAGTAACTTCATAATTAAACACGATGAAGGCCTGCTTCAGCACTGGAAATAGTACTACCATTCATTTTTCAACCGAAACACTGATGTGGATGTCCTGACTACCCAGTACGTCCCTCAGCATCCAGAGCTGATCCATCTCAGCTATCCTCCATCCCTGGATTAGGTAGCTACTGCCATCAAACAGATGAAAAATAACAAAGCCTCAGGGCCTGATGGAATCCTAGCTAAGGTGAATAAAGCAGGAAGACCTCTGCTTACAAGCCGTCTCCACTCTCTCCTGGAGAATATTTGGGAAAAGGAGGAAGGCCCCTAAGCTCTTAAAGACGCTTCCATTGTCAATATTTATAAGAGCAGGGGACTCCGGTCAGACTGTGGCAACTACCGTGGGATCTCGCTGCTCTCCATAGCCGTAACGCTTGGAGGAGTACCACACGAAAAGGTGGCAATACTTTCTAATTAGCCCGACTGCATATAGAGGCAGACAAGTACCAGCGCCGAGAAAACGCTGCCGCCGCACCTCCCGCATTAGATGTAGCCCTCCGGTTCAGTTTAGCCTCTCGAGTCACCCCAGAGCTCACTAAATAAGGTGAAATTATTTATAACTCATATCATTGTATCATAGCTGGATGATCGTCAAACTTGATTCCGAGTGACAGCAAAGTAGTAGTATTAGTAGTACATAACGGGAAAGGGAAACGAGTGGGTGAAAGAAATCCAAGCTCTATCGGAGATTGCTAAAACTGAACCACATACAGTGTTTGTGGCATTCACCCCTGGAGTCTAGCATAGTTAGAATCATCTGATGCACACTATCCCCAACATCGGACCCCTCCTCCACCCTCTAGAAGAAGCCATCAAGGTCGCTTTTATCTCAACACTAGTGAAAAACACCTATTTAACCCCAGCAGAAAGGTCACTCCTTGCACTACCACCGAGACTGGGAGGAATGGAATTGACTAACCCAGAGGAGCTTGCTGCCACCGATTATCAGAAGTGCCAAGCTCACGGCAGGCCTAACTGAGCACATAATAGCACAGAATGCAGCAAGTCAGTTGGATACCAATGAATTAAACACGATTCAACAGTCCATTACGAGAGAACGGCAACACACCTAAAGCTATAAAGCTCAACAACTGATGCTGCAATTGCCATAGAACATGAAAAAAAAAATGCTTTAGTGCAAGAGGTGGGCGCCTCGAACTAGCTAACAATGTTATCGATAAGGACAAAAGGCTTCAGCCTTAATAAACAAGAATTTACAGATGCCATTGCTCTAAGGTACGGTAGGCCAGAAGAAGGTTTGCCCTCCCAATGCGTGTGTGGCTCTCCATATGACGTCGATCACGCCATGGTGTGCAAGAAAGGGGGCTTCATATGCATGAAGCATGACGAAGTAAGGGATCTCACAGCAAATATGTTGAAGGAAATCTGCCGTGATGTCAGGGTAGAACCGATCCTCCTTCCATTGGACGGTGAGATTTTCCAATATAGGACTTCAAACACATCCAACGAAGCCTGTGTGGACGTCAGTGCTCGAGGATTCTACACGCGGGGGCAGCGAGTCTTCTTCGACATGAGGATTTTTGACCCCCATGGCCACATGTCACTGTAACCTAGCTTTCGGTGCTGCACACAGGAGGAACGAAAATTACAAGAACAGGCGTATGGTGAGAAAATTCAAAATATGTATCAAGGCAGCTTCACTCCTCTGGTGCTCACAACCTCTAATGGCATGAGACCAAGTGCAAGATGCTTCTATGCAAGACTGGCCGACCGAGATGTTATCCAAAAGAAGCAGCAGCCCAAAAATTACGTTGCAGCCTGGTTGAAATGTCGACTGTCTTTCTCTCTGCTTAGGTCTGCTTTGCCTTGCCTCAGGGGAACGAGATTTTCGGCCCCAAATCCGACAACGGTCGCAGATATTGGCTATGAGGCATCAGTCAGTATAGATCTGCGGCTTAACTAACTCAATACAATGAGGGTAGATACTTTTGTATTATTATATTTAATTTTAAGGTAATAAAATGGCGGCGAGGGTGTGGCTATTGGGGGAAGCTGGAGGCCGCGTTTGAAAAAAAAGAAGTAGTAGTAGTAGTAGTAGTAGTGTGTGTGTGTGTGTGTTGAGAGAGAGAGAGAGAGAGAGAGTCACATGTGTATTTATTCACGAAGGGGAGGCAGGCATGGCAGGGGACAGAGTCATAGTGGTGTTAGGATGATCAATTGGTCCAATGAAAAGTAAAATGAAAAAGACTTCCGAATGGATGATATACGTGACCCAGTTCTCCAGCCCTCCCACACAGTTGTGAAATTACCTGCATGAAATAGGTGATTTATTTTTATGACTAAGACGTGAAATTGAATTGACATTTGACATGAAGTAAGATAAGCACATGGTGGGTCATCATCCTAGTTTATTGAACAGTGATGAGCCAGATAAAATAATCAAACGACAGCAGAAACAAGAGCTGAAAGAGAATGGAAATCGACGGTGTTATTGCATACTGATGATCATGAATATTGCATGATTCAACACAAGAGTTGCCTACGAGTACAAAAGACTTCTGAGAATTTACGTGAACCGCAGTGGAAAACTATAGATCTGACAGCAACTCAAAGACAACTTAGTTACCTGCGCCAATATATGACTGAGAGGGAGTCCTACAGCTACTATAGGAAAGGTTTAATGGTGCTGTAGGAAGAGGTGATAATATATTTGAGAATTGTTGGTTTATGTGTACACAAATATTGATGTATCAACGTCGTATACCTTATTCAGGACACTGTTAAGTGGGGTAATGTTTATCTTACGCGGATAAACTGACGTCAGATTATCCAAGACAATCTAAACTGGCGCGAAGGTTATCTAAAACAATGTGAACTGGCACGTGGATTATCTATGACAATGTAAACTGGCGCGAAGATTATCCAAGACAATCTAAACTGGCGCGAAGGTTATCTAAGACAATGTGAACTGGCACGTGGATTATCTATGACAATGTAAACTGGCGCGAAGGTTATCTAAGACAATGTGAACTGGCACGTGGATTATCTATGACAATGTAAACTGGCACGTGGATTATCTATGACAATGTAAACTGGCGCGAAGATTATCCAAGACAATCTAAACTGGCGCGAAGATTATCTAAGACAATGTGAACTGGCACGTGGATTATCTATGACAATGTAAACTGGCACGTGGATTATCTAAGACAATGTAAACTGGCGCGAAGATTATCTAAGACAATCTAAACTGGCGCGAAGATTATCTAAGACAATGTGAACTGGCACGTTGATTATCTAAGACAATGTAAACTGGAGTGTAGACCATCTGGAAAGTAATTTAACAGCTGTCAGATTATCCAAAAGCATAGTGACTCGATTTTCTTCGAGTGACATCGAATCACGTGTCTTCTTTATTTGTGGCCATCATCACGTGGTAGTGCTGCATATTAGCTTTAGAAACGAAGAAAGCCAACTTCCCATTTTCTACGGAGACTGATTCATCAAGTGAGTAAGTTCCGGAATGAGAAGATGTGACGTGATTAAGAGATACAAGTCAGTCAGGGATAAATTTGTGATGTGTTAAGCTTGTTTAGTAATTCCTTAAGTGACAACGTATGTTATCATCTAAAGACGTAGGATTTTTGTCGTCTTATTTTTTACATTAAGGGATCAAATAAATATTTCGTTTGCTGAAAAGATTGTTTCTTTTGGTCCATCTCTCATTCGTCAGTACAGTTCATACACGAAGGTATGACTTCAGGAAATCAACTACTCATTACTGCTGCACAAATCACCATCATGTCAAATGTGATTTAAAAACCTTAAACTTATGAAACCAGATTAACTTTTACTTTTCCGCTGGATATTATTACCTGTTATATATCTTCCATGACACGAATGAATAATGTGTTTCCTCTGCATGCCTTTCTTGCCTTTTGCGTTCCTGTTTGCCAGCCTACTCACAAGCTATGTCTTTCTGCATACTCACTTTCTAGCCTGAATCTTCCTTACCTTTCTCGTTCCCTATTTATTCTCTTCTGTCCTGTGTGTCAGTTTGGCATTGTGCACTAGGCAAGACAACGTTGTGGGAATGTAGCCTGGCCCGCCCTGCCACCCGTCTGTTTCTTGCACCAACTTCCTGTCGGTTTTAGTAAGTGTAATGTCAGTCCCGTGTCTCGGGTACCTGCGTCTCGGCACACTAACGCCAACCACAACAATTATGTATTAGTCGCGCGTGTCTCACCGAGTTACTAATTTAGGCAATCATGTAAACGAACTTAAGGCAAACCTACACCAGAAAGAAAGAAAGAAAGAAAGAAAGAAAAGAGAAAGAAAAAAAGAAAGAAAGAAAAAAGAAAGAAAGAACGAAATTTAATAAAAATATGTCCAGGTACAGTCAAAGAAACTAGTGGTATCTTCTTCACAGTTTGTTATCACAATTATAATCTCAGTAAAAACAATCGGTAACTGAAATGTAAATAAACCTTTCGAAAGGAATGATTCAATATACATATACAGTATACACAGAAAATAAAGATCCATGAATAAATGTATAAATGTGTAGAATTATGACCGTCATGAAAACTGCAAAATATGTTTATTAGTGAAAATATTTTATGAACTGTTGTACTTTAAATACGGGAGACATAGAAGCGCTATGACAGGTACTTCATAAAGGTACGAATTAGAACATGAAATTTAATGTAATTTATAACGTGATTATAATGATCTATTTTATTTCTCGTGATTTTACAATTATGTGTTACACTCAGGCTATTTCCACGACCGGCACAGCTCCCCCTCCCGGCCAATTACTGTTCAGTGAATGGAGTAAATATAATGTTTTGCAGTAGTGCGTGTTGCTGTGAGGCGCTGCAAAACAGTTCACTAAGCCCTTCATCATGCTAAAACTCTCACGAATATTGATTTTTTTTCCCAATAAGAGCCTTATATAGAAACAAAAATAATTATATTAGAAATAAAAAGCGATGTTTACCTTAAAGGCAACATAAAACATCCCTGTATTATAATGCTCTATAAAAATTAGATAAAATAATTATAATAATAATAATAATAATAATAATAATAAGACTTGTCCCCATGACGATGACTTATCTTCTTGAGTATGATGAAATATACTTTTGAGTACGATAAATTACCCTTCAGTGGGTTGACATCGGATTCAAATGGTTAAGAAACCTTGTCGGGCTAACTCATAGTCCTCAGACGGTTGGTATAGTATTCGAAGTTATTTTTGCATTAGAAAGACATCCGTGAAACAGCTTAAAGTCGAAGACACAACTCCTGTTTCATCAAGTGCTTCCCGACCGTCATGCTGGTATAGATTATCGTGTGGCATGGAAGAGTCTATTTCTCATCTTAGGTTTTGTCCGAGTCTGTTACACTGAGCTTTATCACCTACAGTAGTTGTTACGAGAATCTCGATCACAGAAACCAACAGTCTCAGTCTCAGTCTCTCTCTCTCTCTCTCTCTCTCTCTCTCTCTCTCTCTCTCTCTCTCTCTCTTTCTCTCTCTCTCTCTCCATGCACACACGCGCACACAAAGATTTTTCCCTTAACCGAACTAATTTAAAATCTCCTAAACCCAAACTTTTTCCCG
Source organism: Homarus americanus (assembly GCF_018991925.1). NCBI lineage: Eukaryota > Metazoa > Arthropoda > Malacostraca > Decapoda > Nephropidae > Homarus > Homarus americanus. The sequence goes on along the minus strand of NW_024732867.1, from coordinate 1,543,145 downwards.
GTTCCTCCCCCATGCAAAAGTTTGGGACCAACTCGATACCTAAAATTTGTCTCCAGTACACGGTGGGGGACAAGACGGGTCACCGTACATTGTATACATAAACACTTTCTTTATTATTTTAATATCCAACTTACTAATCAATATAAAGTACATTATATATTATTGCCCCAAAGGGTAATAAAATGGTGTCATATTAAGAAAGGTAAAATATCAAAATAGTTTTACAAAAAAGTCCTCACGGCTGCACAGTGTTTGAGAAAAATAGAGCATTTAGTGCAATATCCAAGAAGGAATTCGGTCAGTCTACAACCAAATTTTTCAAAGCTAGACCAAACTTTTTCAGTGTCGCATGCAATCTAAACTTTTCTATAAGATTATACAAATAACCGAATTTTAACTTTACTAAATTATTATTAGTGTTATTAAGTGTCAAGTTTTAATTTTCGGAGGTTTAACCGGCAGGTGTCATTAAGTTATTAATACTATGTTTGTTTACATAGTATTAAAACTCCCGGAATGGCTCTAAGGAACCTCGCAATAGTAGCCAGACTAAGGATGCTAGATAAACATTCCACAGAGGTGCCAGATCTCATAAAAAGCACCAACCACTGTACCAGGTATAAGTGAGGGCGACTGTACCAGAAGCGTACATCTGGATGTCAAAATAAATATGGCCAGAAATGGGTACAAATGCATTCAAATGTACATAAATACGTATTAGAGTAATGTTAAATACATTACTGCCCATCTCCTAATATGCCCCCCACCCCCACTTCCGTCAACCCAGCACACCTACCCACAAGCTCAGGGCGGCCAGGAAATCGAAATCATCCATCCGTCCTAAGGTTCGATACATGAATATTAACATAACATCATTGATAGTAGTGTCAGATGCCTGGCCATCTACCTGCACTCCGGTATAAATGTAAAATGGGTAAATAAGGTGGTGATGGTGGTGATGGTGGTGACGGTGAAGTTGGAAAAAATTAATAAAAGAACAACAAAAGAGATTTCAAGCTTACAGCAGTACCAAGTGGCTCCCAGCTATAGTAAACATCTCAGCCACTATCACTCTTAAAAGAATGTCTCCTTGTGAGGCGCTGGTGCTTGGGTAACTGATAGTTTTAATATTTTTTGTCTATCATGCATCTCTCTTTTGTATTAGATTGGTTTTATAAATGATGTATTATTAAATAAATTCTAATCATGATAAATTTTTTGTTCTTTGATTCAATATCATAATTAAACACTGTAAATTATGATAAAGTGTCAAGCGCCGGAGCCTTTCTCATTCAGGGGTGATCGACAGCATGGTGGTATCCGTATTTATATCTCTCAAATAGTGAGACAAGGGTTCGATCCTCCCCTGGACTATATACAGTTATTACTTATTTTCATTTTCTATTTCGAAACTAATGTGGCTTACAATGTAGATTTGAATTATGCTATAGGATAATTTATGCATTGATCTGGGAGGCTAGCCATTACAACACCCCCCACCAGATAATAGATAATCACCACACCATGTCGCCTCACAGCTCAGGTCTACATGTTCTCTCAGCTCTAGTTTCTCCTTGAAGGAAAACTAAAATATATATTTTAAGAAAAATCAATGAACCAACCTGGCTTTAATTAACCTACTGTTTGTGACTGAGGGAAGATGTCACGCCGGTAGGAATGAGAATGAAAGTTGCCACCATAACTCCCCTATCATGTTATTCCCTTCATTATGAATAATTTGTAATAAAACTTATTTATTCCACCACATCAGGACGTAATATTTTCAATCAATGAAAAAACAAAATCATCAGGTGCGACTGAAGGAGAAATTTCAGTACACACATAACAACATGATGGTAACCTGACACATGAACTGATCAATTTCCTCAAACACCCTAAAATAGTCAGGACAATTTGACACTATTTTAAATGAAATCACGACACACATCCTTGACCACTGGAGGGTCAAGATCTGTACGGCGTTGCTGCTGCTGTGGTAGTTGCCTGGGCTAATTGTTGGCCCAAGGGCCCATACCCCCCAACTCCCTCCCCTCAACCCTTCCTTCTCACCCGGATGTCAACAAAATCCCGCCAAAGGTGACCATTTCGTTTCGGAAAGGAGTGGGATCAGTGTTGAACAGTGAAGTCAGCAGTAAACAGTGGTAGCTAAGAGTCATGAACCACCAGTGATGTCCTAACAACCATAGATAAGCACCCCTGGGAACCGACCACCATCTTCTGACCAGGCTGTATAGTTTTAATCAGTTCACTCTGGGAACAACCGTGGGTTGGCTTTACACCTGGCCATGAGATATATATTCCACTGTCCCTTACCGAGCAGCATCTTTTTCTATTTCTTTTAAAAGAAATTCATATCATATAAAATTAAATGTCATACTTAGTCTTGACAAATATAATACAGGAGACAATTAGTGCTATGAACTAAGAAGGTTGACGACCCTAACAGTTAAGATAGTAAACAGCAGCTAAAGCTGTTCACTTTTCCTGTACAGTTAGTTTAACATTACGCTTAATATGGCAAAGACAAGTAAGGTGAAGGTGTATCTGTAGTGCAGTCAGTATTTTTCTGGTGTGTTTATTTCGTGTTTTCTTCATGCTTTGCCCATCATGATTTTTTATCCATGATCATGTAACTTTAACCGTCTCACTTTTTTCCATAGTATGGAATTTATTGTCGACTGACTGCCTCTTTCAGAAATAATACAAAACGACTATAAGTGAGCAGAACACTTTATCGCATTTCATTAACAATAACTCGAAAATTAAATCTAGGAAAACGTGCGCGACCCGACTTAACGTGTAGTGTGAATCCCTTAACTAAAGTTTATATATGATAGACCAACCCAATTTATTTCAAAATATTTATAGCATTTGACAATATGATCAAGCGATATGGAAAAGCTTGACGTCTCCGAAGACTTTCCTGGGCCCGAGGGAAACTCCTTTACTAAGCTTTCATATTCTACTTTCTGTTTTTTTAAGTTTTTCATCCATATCTCGACACTATCATCCCTAAGTGAAAAGGGATAAGCCATAAGTAAGTTTTCATCCGCCTTGATCCACAGATCTCCAGTGTAAGCTGAAACTCTAAGATATACAATAAAATGTCAAGAGAGAGAGATCAGGCCCGGCCAAAATGGCGAATGAATTGTGCTTCATCTTCCAACTGCTTTGGTGCAGAGTCAAGTGCTCATTACTGGTGCGTGTCGGATTCCTCTAGTAGGGCACTCAGGGTGCAGACGCGCATCCACGGATCTTTGACATGAACCTTTGAAGCCGAGATCAGAACGTGTTCAGGGTTCGTATTGAAATGAGGCACCGACATGATACTTTGAAGATGGAGTCAGGAAGTGTTTACGAATCAGACGGAACTTAGATATCGTCTCGACTCTGAACTATGTTGGTGGGGCCAGAAACGGTTTACGAATCAGACGGAACTTGACTACAGTCTTGGAGCACTGAATTCGGTTTCGAAGATTGTTACCTGACCAGACGATAAATGAATGTGCTGTAGATCAAATTAGGAAGAGTTATGGGAGAATCAAAGACGAGATGTTAAGAGCCTTAACCCCACATCAAGACATCTATGGTTCCGTTAAGGACTAAATAATGACCTGGTGTTCCTGGATGTGGACTCTGTTCATATACGAGTATATGAGCAGTGTACCAAGACTGTAGGTCTGTTAGCTCAGTAATACCTGGCAACTAACTAATAATAGTTATTTTGAGGCAACACTATTGTAAAGTTTAAAGTTTCAAGACAAAATTGAACAATAATTTATGAAATTCGTAAGCATACATAATAATTTCTTTAGAGAAAATACAAATGTTAAATATCAATTAAATACAAGAACGTCGTAAATGAAGGGTCATATATATATCGCTCAGTAATACTTGAGGAAATTAATATTTTCCAGGTTACTTCGAATTGGAACTTGGTTTGATTTAGTGGCCATCAACGCTTGGGTCATTATGGCCGAAGAGGAACACACTTTAGTTAATGTTATCGGAATTCTATCTTATATAATATTATTTTTTGATGGACTAGTGTAAATACTCTCCTCGTTGCACACTTAAAGACCTTAGTTGTTGAAGCACAGTAACAGCATTATAAGAGAAAAGGCGGTAGTTATGGTAAAATTTCTGCATTTACTGGTGTGAATACCTGTTTGAGGAAAGGACCAACAACCTCAGGAACGTAAAACAGAAATATGTATATAATCTACTTTATCACAGTTTTCTTTGATAAATATGTAGAGACGAAAATGGTGGTGGTTGTTAGTGCACCTCAAGAAATGACTGTGACGGACGAATGATCTTTTAATATGAGGAGGACTTGTTGACGCCTGTGAGCTCAGTTTTTATACCTGAATCACTGCCAAAATGTGGTATAGAAGATATTGGCTCAGGTCACAATGAATGTGATGCCGGGTACTTCACCTCCTCGATCCGGTGAAGCGAAAGGGATTAAAAAACACATCAACAATAATAATGTCCTTACTAGAAAACTTCCAGCACTGTACAGTCACGGACAAAAGTTCGAATTAAGATGAAGTTCGGTAACTTGTTCCACCCATCCACTATATTGTCAAACCAATGTTTATCTATCTCACTCCTAAATCTAAATTTGTCTAATTTCAAACCATTGCTACGGTTTCACTCCTGATTGGATAGTTGTATAGTGTTTTCATGTTTAATATAGTGTTTCCATGTGCCAGATAACCTCCATCAGTTCAAAATATTCTGCTGTAGACACCTTAAATTTTTGACAACAGGACGCCTCGGTAAACATGTGTGACAATGACGCTTGCCTAATCTACCCCGGTCTTTTTATTTGTAAGAAAAACAATTTTATCCCGATTTTACTTTATCTTGGTTATGGTTAAGAAAGAGCTTTCAATATGCATCCTTTAAGTTGTGTGAGAATTTGTTGAACAATTCTCTGATCCCATATTCTTATTTTTCTCTTCAAGTGAAACAGAATTTGAACAACAACGAAATGTAAGATTTAAATATTAAAAACATTCGTGTGTTTATTAATATTATTATTATTATTATTATTATTATTATTATTATTATTATTATTATCATTATTATTATTATTTTAAACTCAGTTTGTCCACATCAGTTTCACCTCTAAACTGATATATGAGCCAATACTTTTCAGTGATAAAACGGTTGTTTATTTGTCAAGATCACTTCTGAACCCTTTAAGAAGGTCTGACCAGTGGAGATCACACGCATATCAGCTTGGACTACACCTGGATACTGACTTCCTTCCTTCCTTCTTCCTTCTCTCTTTTCCCTCTTTCTTTCTTCTTCCTCTTTCTTTCTTTCTTTCTTCTTCTTCTTTCTTTCGTTCTTTCTTCTTCTTTCTTTCCTCTTCTTTCTTTCTTCTTTCTTTCTTCCCTCTTCTTCTCTTTCTCGGGAAGATACCTGGCACGAACTATGGGGAATGCGAGCTTAACCTTACACCTCCATCAATCAAGAGATTTTGCGTTTATTCAGAATATGATTATTATGTTAATGTATGTTGGTGGATCAAGTGGGTACAGACACGTCAAACACGGAAGACAATAAACCTCAAGATAAAGAGAGGAATAATAATAATAATAATAATAATAATAATAATAATAATAATAATAATAATAATAATAATAATAATAATAATAATAATAAGTAAGAAAGATTGGTGTCGGAGAGCTGTAAAAAGCGACGGGAAAGTTAACAAAAAAGTAGAAATATTCACACAATCGCGTTCATGTTCTCATCTTACACACACAGTAGACATCTGTAAATGGATTATGTTTAAGAAAATTTTTAATTATATTAGGATTATGATTATTTTCACGTATTTAATAGAACTTTAGTTTGACTAATTTAAGTAAAATCTCTAATGATTGAATGACTGTCCAGGTAAAGTGACACACAACATTCTAAGATTCAAAATTTAACACAGGAAAAGATATCGCAAATTGAAAATGACTCCATTCCTCCATGACCTTCTGAAAGTGGAGTTATTGTAATGTAATATATTCATTAATTATCTACAGTTGTCACATCTTTACTCAACATATGAATTCCATTTTTGTTATTACGATTGAGTTTTATTTTGAGTTTATATGTGATTTAATATTCAGTTTGTTGTATAAATTTACGACAAAGTGAGTCCATCATATAATAAATAATAATGGAAGAGCGTCGACTGAGCCCGCCCGTCTCTGATCCACACAAACAAACGCTCACACACACACACACACACACACACACACACACACACACGCTCTCTATTGTGTGTGCTTACGTATACACACGTGCACCAGAGTCAACAGCAAATAGTACGCACACCGGGGTCACATTTCGTATTGCCAGAGAAAAAGATTTATATACATCTATGCATTTTCAGACGTAAAAAGAATTCTTTCTCCTTTCCCGAATTCTCTTTAATTTTCATGACTCGCCTCATTCAGCGGCAGAAGGATTAAGGAAAATTAAAACTTTTTTTTGCTGTTGCCACACTAAACTTTTTTTTTCTTTGTTGCCTGAAATAGCGACTTGTGTGGTCGTTGTGTATGACGGAGTTTAGGTCGTGGCTTCACATTTACTTCGTGGTTTCACAGTTTCCATCATATTTTTACAGTTTATGTCGTAGTTTCTAAATATACTTCATAGTTTCGAGTTATTTCGTATTTTACGTCGTAGTTTGATAATTTAGTTTGTACTTTCATAGTTTCGGTCGTAGTTTCACAGTTTATGCCGTATCTTCACTGTTATTTCGTACTGTTACAGTTTCAGTTAGAATTTCACAGTTTCAGCCATAAATTCACACTTTGTGTATTACATTCAGTGTATTCGTGGTTTGACATTTCATTTACATGGTAGTTCTACAGTGTATTGTATATTAAGTGTGCATTAGTTTTTTACGTAGTTTAAGATTTGGGTTGATAGTTTCAGACATTGTTTCAGAATAAAATTTTCATAGACTATGTCGAAGAATCTCATAATAAGTTAAAGTTTCACGGTTTCTGTCGTAGTTACACATTCAATTTGTAGTTGTAAATTTTAAGCGTTTTTTTTCACCTTTTTTAGTCGTAGTTTAACATTATATCGTAGTATCACAATGGTTTTTGCGTTTTGATTTGTGCTTCGCCAGTTATGTTTTTTAAGTACCCAATAAGTTCGTATACCGGTATCTAATTAAGCTTAAGTTCTTAGGGACAATTTCCCTCTTTGAGTAAATAATTGCGAGTACTTTTCGTAATTTTTCTTTACTAATCGTAATTTTTTTTTTGTATATTTGTCTAGTTCTTTCTCGCCAAATTTGATATTTGCTCGTTACGAGTCATCTGCTATCTAATCTACCATATATCATTCCCTTATTCACCTCTTGTTCATTGTGACTGCAACTATAAACAAAATTACAACAGCAATAAAAACTCTGCTAACATCAGACTCACAGCTTCACGGTATTAAGAGTAAGTGTCCTGTATACACGGCAGCACCTTCCATATTGTTCTTTTGTTTTCTGGTAGCCCAGTGACGTTACCTTATCCTTCAATAACTTTATAATACGAAAACTCTAATATAATAATTCGTGAAAATAAATAAACTCAAAACAATAGTTATAGCTTTTTCAATACGTCTTCCGTCTCTGCCAGTCTCCATTGCACTTCCCTGTGACCAGCATCGTCTTCCAGATTTCTTGACCAATTTCGTTTATTCTCCTGACGTTACCATCTCCTTTTATTGACTTTATAATACGTATCTCACACGGCCGAGGACCCCACCAAGGGTTTTTGAATCCTTCTCTCTTACCCTCCACAAAAGCCATTTCAACTCTCTCTCTCTCTCTCTCTCTCTCTCTCAATTCAATACAGAGTGTAAACACATAAGCGAAAGGAACACGAACCGCTACTCTCCTTTTTTTCTTGTTGGCAATCAGTAGGGAAGTAGTGTGGGAGGCTGGCGTGGCATTGGGCTAGACGCTGCCAGTCCTGGCGGAGCTGGACATGTGTATCACCCTCCTGACATCGGGGTCAGCCGTATCAGGTGCCGGGAGAGTGTCAGCGGGCCTTCCTGGCTCAATAATTGAGTGTCAGGCGCCCGGGTTCGCCCACCATGGTATGAATGATAGCTAAGGTCACACTAGGTCGCGGCTCGCCCACAAAAGGTCAAGAGAAGGGAGGGGGAGGTGCGAGTCGTTGAGGGAGGATAACGCGGGATGCATATTGATGATGACCTCATAAATATGACATGTTCAAGGTCAGGATCAAGTGTGAAGTTATGAGTGTGGATTTAGCAAGAGTGTATAGATGTGTGCGCCTGAGAGAGCAGCTGGGCACATCGCTCCCCGAACCCCACCACCCAACCCTACACCGAGCTAAGACAAGGATGAGCCCAATATGACACTAACTACCAACCACCCCACTTCACATGATCTCGGTCTGTCTTTAAGTGTTGTTTAGACCTGGCTTGGTACATAGACGCACATAATCATCAGCATTAACACTATTTAACAACAAGCTTATTACTACATTCGGTCTAGGATACATACACGCATCAAGCTTGCCAACTCATTCCTCTGGTTTTACGCCCTAACTGTGAGCGTCTGAAAAACTCGTGCATCCAGCTTGGTCTTTGATGTTGGTAATTACAACATCAGGATTATGTTTATATATTTTCTGGAGAGATAAATGTTGTTCGTATACCGTGTAGTGAGGTCACAGACAACACTTTAATTCCATTACCTTAACCGATAAAAACATGTGAAGAAATATAAAACCTCGGAATCAAAACCACCTCCTCAATGCACCACACATGCATATACTCGTCTACTCCGCAGTGACGACGGGGAAGCTGTCGGCCAGCTCATCTAAGGAAATGTGATATTGTTAAACTTAATGACTGACTGGTGGACATTTCCTCAATATAAGGAGAAAACATTAATACCCAGCTGGGGACATAAACATCTCACAAAGAGAGGGGAAGCTCTCAACTCCTCAACACGGTAATAGGAAGTATACAGCAGGTGAGGGGAAGTATACAGCAGGTGAGGGGAAGTATACAGCAGGTGAGGGGAAGTATACAGCAGGTGAGGGGAAGTATACAGCAGGTGAGGATATACAGCAGGTGAGGGAAGATACAGCAGGTGAGGGAAGTATACAGCAGGTGAGGAAGTATACAGCAGGAGGGAAGTATACAGCAGGTGAGGACGTACAGAAGGTAGGAAACAAAAGCATGTGAGGACGATACAGCAGGTGAGGGAAGTATACAGCAGGTGAGGGAAGTATACAGCAGGTGAGGGAAGTATACAGCAGGAGGGGACGAATACAGCAGGTGAGGGAAGTAAAGCATGAGGACGATACAGCAGGTGAGGGAAGTATACAGCAGGTGAGAGGAAGACACGTCATATAAGGGAAGTATACAGCAAGTGAGGGAAGTATACAGCAGGTGAGGGAAGCACACAGCAGGTGAGAGGAAGTATACAGAAGGAGAAGGGAAATACACAGGTAGGAAGTAAACAGCAGGTGAGGGAAGTAAACAGCAGGTCAGAGGAAGTACAGCAGGTGAGGGAAGATACAACAGGTGAGGGGAAGTAAAACAGCAGGTGAGGGAAGTAAACAAAGCAGGTGAGGGGAAGTATACAACAGGTGAGGGAAGACAGCAGGTGAGGAAGTACAGCAGGTGACGGGAAGCAACAGCAAGGTGAGGGAAGCAAACAGCAGGTGAGGGAAGTAAAGCAGGTGAGGGGAAGTATACAACAGGTGAGGGAAGCATAGCAGGTGAGAGGAAGATACAGAAGGAGAAGGGAAGAATACAGGTGAGGAAGTAAACAGCAGGTGAGGGAAGTAAAACAGCAGGTCAGAGGAAGTATACAGGTGAGGAAGTACAACAGGTGAGGAAGTATACAGCAGGTGAGGGGAAATATACAACAGGTGAAGGGAAGTATACGACAAGGAGAGGAAGGATGCAAGACAAGGAAGCAGGTGAGGGAAAATAAAGGTGAAGTAAACAGATGCAGCCAAGGAAGGCGGCGGAGAGAAGTATAAAGCAGGCGAGGGGAAGTAAACAGCAGGTCAGAGGAAGTATACAGCAGGCGAGGGAAGTATACAAGAGGAGGAAGTATAAAGCAGAAGAGGGGAAGTAAACAGCAGGTCAGAGGAAGCAGCAGGCGAGGGAAGTAAGTACAGCAGGCGAAGGAAGTTGCTCTGCCACACCAACAAAAGAAAAGGAAGGAAGACTCAACATTCAAGTGTAAGGGTGACTCTCATGAGAATGTAAGCCTTTGAAGCCTAAAACAGAAGTCAAAGAGTTTTTAATCCTGCCAGTTGATGATGGAGCACCAACAGCCCAGAGAGGGAATAACTGCATGGGGAGGGAGACAACAGTGGCTGGGGGAGGGAGACAACAGTGACCGGGAGGAAACAACAGTGGCTGGGGGGAGGAGACACCATGACCGGAAGGGAAACAACAGTGGCTGGGGGGAGGGAGACAATAGTGGCTGGGGAGGGAGACAACAGTGGGGGAAGGGAATCAACAGTGGCTGGGGGAGGGAGACAACAGTGACGGGAGGGAAACAACAGTGCTGGAGGGAGACCTCAATGACCGGGAGGGAAACAACAGTGGCTGGGGGAGGAGACAACAGTGGCTGGGGGAGGGACAACAGTGGCTGGGGGAGGGAGACACAGTGGCTGGGAGGGAGACAGCAGTGGCTGTGGAGGAGACAACAGTGACCGGGAAGGGAAACAATGGCTGGGGAGGGAAGGCAGAGGCTGAGAGAGTGAGACAACAGTGGCTGGGGGAGGAGACAACAGTGACCGGAAGGGAAACAACAGTGGCGGGGAGGAGACACCAATGACCGGAAGGGAACAACAGTGGCTGGGGAGGGAGACAATAGTGGCTGGGGGAGGGAGACAACAGTGGCTGGGGGAGGAATCAACAGTGGCTGGGGGAGGAGACAACAGTGACTGGGAGGGAAACAACAGGCTGGGGGAGGGAGACACCAATGACCGGGAGGAAACAACAGTGGCTGGGGGAGGAGACAACAGTGGCTGGGGGAGGGAGACAACAGTGGCTGGGGGAGGGAGACAACAGTGGCTGGGAGGGAGACAGCAGTGGCTGGGGGAGGAGACAACATTGACCGGAAGGAAACAGTGGCTGGGGAGGAGAGAGACAGTGGCTGGGGGAGGAAGACACCAGTGGCTCGAGGAGGGAGAAACAGGCTGGGGAGGACAGCAGTGGCTGGGGGAGGGAGACAGCAGTGGCTCCGGGGAGGGAGAAACAGTGCTGGGGAGGGAGACAGAAGGCTGGGGGAGGGAGACAGCAGTGGCTGGGGAGGGAGACACAGGGGTTGGGGGAAGGAGACAAACAGTGGCTGGGGGAGGGAGACAACAGTGGCTGGGGGAGGGAGACAGCAGTGGCTCGGGGAGGAAGACACCAGTGCTGGGCGGAGACAGCAGTGGCTGGGGAGGAAGACACCAGTGGCTCGGGAGGGAGAAACAGTGGCTGGGGGAGGGAGGCAGTGGCTGGGGACGGAGACAGCAGTGGCTGGGGGAGAAGACACCAGTGGCTGGGGGAGGGAGACAGCAGTGGCTGGGGAGGAAGACACCAGGCTCGGGGAGGAGAAACAGTGGCTGGGGGAGGAGACAGCAGCTGGGGGAGGAGACAGCAGTGGCCTGGGGAGGAGAAACAGGCTGGGGAGGGAGCAGTGGCTGGGGACGGAGACAGCAGTGGCTGGGGGAGGAAGACAGTGGCTGGGGACGGAGACAGCAGGCTGGGGGAGGAGAGCACACAGTGGCTCGGGGAGGAGAAACAGTGGCTGGGGAGGGAGACAGCAGTGGCTGGGGAGGAGACAGCAGGCTCGGGAAGGAGAAACAGTGGCTGGGAAGGAGACAGCAGTGGCTGGGGGAGGAGACAGCAGTGGCTGGGGAGGGAGACAGCAGTGGCTGGGGAGGAAGACAGCAGTGGCTGGGGGAGACAGCAGGCTGGGGAGGAAGACACCAGTGGCAGGGAGGGAAACAACAATGGCTGGGGGGAGGGAGACAATAGTGGCTGGGGGAGGGAGACACCAGTGACCGACAGAGAAAAACAGTGGCTGGGGGAGGGAGACAATAGTGGCTGGGGAGGGAGACAGCAGTGGCTGGGGGAGGAGACAGCAGTGGCTGGGGGGAGACAGCAGTGGCTGGGGGAGGGAGAAGCAGTGGCTGGGGGAGGGAGACAGCAGTGGCTGGGGGAGGGGACAACAGTGGCTGGGGGAGGGAGACAACAGGAACGGGATGGAAACAACAGTGGCTGGGGAGGGAGACAACAGTGGCTGGGGAGGGAGACAACAGGCTGGGGGAGGAGACAACAGTGAACGGAGGAAACAACAAGGGGAGGAGACGACAGTGGCTGGGGGAGGAGACAACAGTGCTGGGGGAGGAAGACAACAGTGACCGGGAAGGAAACAACAGTGGCTAGGGGAGGGTGACAGTGGCTGGAGGGGAGGAGCAAGTGGCTGGGGAGGGAGACAGCAGTGGCTGGGAGGGAGACAGCAGTGGCTGGGGGGAGGGAGGACAGCAGTGGCTGGGGAGGGTGATGGCTAGGTGGCTGGAGGAGGAGACAGCAGTGGCTGGGGGAGGAAGACAACAGTCTCGGAAGAAACAAACAGTGGCTGGGGGAGGAGAACAGGGGTTGGGGGGAGACAACAGTGGCCAGGAGGAGACAACAGTGGCTGGGGGACGGAGACAGCAGTGGCTGGGGGAGGAAGACAACAGTGACCGGAAGGAGAAACAACAGTGGCTAGGGAGGGTGACAACAGTGGCTGGAGGAGGAGACAACAGTGGCTGGGGGAGGGAGACAACAGTGGCTGGGGGAGGAAGACAACAGAGACTGGAAGGGAAACAACAGTGAAGTGGGGAGGGTGACAACAGTGCTGGAGGAGGGAGACAACAGTGGCTGGGGAGGGAGACAACAGGTTGGGGAGGAAGACAGCAGTGGGGGGAGGGAGACAACAGTGACTGGAAGGGAAACAACAGCTGGGGGGAGGGGAGACAACAGTGGCTGGACAGCAGGCTGGGGGAGGAAGACACCAGTGGCCGGGGAGGAGAAACAGGCTGGGGGAGAGACAATAGGGTTGGGGGGAAGGAGACTACAGTGGCTGGGGAGGGAGACAACAGTGGCTGGGGACGGAGACAGCAGTGGCTGGGGAGGAGACAGCAGTGGCTCAGGAGGAGAAACAGTGGCTGGGGAGGAGACAGCAGTGGCTGGGGAGGAGACAGCAGGGCTGGGGAGGGAGACAGCAGTGGCTGGGGAGGAAGACAGCAGTGGCTGGGGAGGGAGACAGCAGGCTGGGGAGGAAGACACCAGTGGCAGGGAGGAAACAACAATGGCTGGGGGAGGGAGACACAGTGGCTGGGGGAGGCCCAGCACTGACAGAGGAAAAACAGTGGCTGGGGGAGGAGGCAACAGTGGCTGGGGAGGCAGTGGCTGGGGGGGAGACAGCAGTGGCTGGGGAGGAGACAGCAGTGGCTTGGGAGGAGACGTGGGAAGGCTGGGAGGAGACAACAGTGGCTGGGGGAGGAGACAACAGTGAAGGGATGGAAACAACAGTGGCTGGGGGAGGAGACAACAGTGGCTGGGGGAGGGAGACAACAGTGACCGGGGATGGAAACAACAGTGGAAGGGGAGGGAGACGACAGCTGGGGGAGGGCACAACAGTGGCTGGGGAGGAAGACAGCAGGACTGGGGAGGGAGACAGCAGGGCGGGAGGGAGACAACAGTGGCTAGGGAGGGAAACAACAGTGGCTGGGGAGGGGAGACAACAGTGACCTGAAGGGGAAACAACAGTGGCTAGGGAGGAAACAACAGTGGCTAGGGAGGGGTGACAACAGTGGCTGGAGGAGGAGACAACAGTGGCTGGGGGAGGAGGACAACGGTGGCGGGAGGGAAACAACAGTGGCTGGGAGGAGACAGCAGTGGATGGGGGGAGGAGACAGTAGTGGCTGGGGAGGAGACAGCAGTGGCTGGGGAGGGAGACAGGTGGTGGGGGAGGGAGACAGCAGTGGCTGGGGGAGGGAGACAGGCTGGGGAGGGAGACGGCTGGGAGGCGGGCTGGGGGAGGGAGACCAGGCTGGGGGAGGAGACTGGCAGGGGGAGACAGGCAGGGGAGACAGGCTGGGGGAGACAGCGGGCTGGGGGGAGGCCTTGGGCTGGGGGAGGCGGCTGGCTGGGAGGGGACAGCTGGAGACAGCAGGCTGGGGGGGGGAGGCCAGCGGGCTGGGGGAGGGGGCGGCAGGCTGGGGGGAGGGCGGCTGGGCTGGGGGGAGGCAGCGGGCTGGGGGGAGGTGGCAGGCTGGGAGGGAGGCCCTGGGCTGGGAGGACAGGCTGGGGAGGCGACGGGCTGGGGAGGCAGCCGGGCTGGGGGAGGGCAGCAGGCTGGGGAGGCAGCGGGCTGGGGAGGAGACAGGCAGCTGGCTGGGGGGGCAGCGGGCTGGGGAGGACAGCAGGCTGGGGGGGAGACAGGCTGGGGAGGCAGGCTGGGGAGAGACCCAGGTGGGGGGAGACAGCGGGCTGGGGGAGACAGCAGGCTGAGGGCAGCTGGCTGGGGGAGGGAGACAGGCTGGGGGAGAGACAGGCTGGGGAGGGAGACAGCAGGGGAGGAGACGGGCTGGGGGAGGGAGACGGGCTGGGGGAGGGAGCAGGCTGGGGAGGAGAAAGGCTGTAGGCTGGGGAGACGGGCTGGGAGGAGACGGGCTGGGAGGAGACGGGCTGGGGAGGGAGGCGCAGGCTGGGGGAGGCAGGCGGGGAGGACGGGCTGGGGAGGGAGACGGGCTGGGGAGGAGACAGGCTGGGGAGGAGACAGGCTGGGGAAGGAGCCAGGCTGGGGGAGGGCGACGGGCTGGGGGGAGACAACAGGCTGGGGAGGAGACAGACTGGGAGGAAACGGGCTGGGGGAGGAGACAGGTGGGGGGGAGGGAGACTGGGCTGGGAGGAGACAGGCAGCGGGCTGGGGAGGAGACAGGCTGGGGGAGACCTTGGGGGGGAGACGGACTGGGGGAGGCAGCGGACTGGGGTAGGCGGCGGACGGGGACAGCGGACTGGGGGGAGACAACAGGGCTGGGAGGCGGCGGGAGCTGGGGGGCAGCGGGCTGGGGGAGGGAGACACAGGCTGGGAGGCGGCGGGCTGGGGGAGGAGGCACAGAGGGGAGGAGACGGGCTGGGGGAGGAGACAGGCTGGGGGAGGACAGCAGGCTGGGGGAGGGAGACGGGCTGGGGGCGGGGGCGGGGAGACAGGCTGGGGGGAGACGGACTGGGGGAGGCGACCGGGCTGGGGGGAGGCAACAGGCTGGGGGAGGCGGCAGTGGCTGGGGGAGGGAGACAGCAGGCTGGGGGGCGGCGGGCTGGGGGCGGCAGGCTGCAGGAGGCAGCGGGCTGGGGGGCGGGCTGGGGGGGCGGCAGGCTGGGGAGGCAGCCGGGGGCTGGGGGAGGCGGCGGGCTGGGGGAGGCAGCCGGGCTGGGGGGGCGGCGGGCTGGGGAGGGAGACGGGCTGGGAGAAGCGGCGGGCTGGGGGCGGCGGGCTGGGGGCAGCAGGCTGGGGAGGGAGACGGGCTGGGGGAGGAGACAGGCTGGGGAGGCGCAGGCTGGGGGGAGACGGAGCTGGGGGAGGGAGACAGGCTGGGGAGGAGACAGGCTGGGGAGGGAGACAGGCTGGGGAGGACGGGCTGGGGAGGGAGACAGGCTGGGGAGGAGACAGACTGGGGGGAGGAGACCCAGGCTGGGGGGAGGAGACAGGCTGGGGGGCGACAGGCTGGGGAGGGCAGACCAGGGGGGGAGGAGACGGGCTGGGGGGACAGGCTGGGGGGAGGCAGCACGGGCTGGGGGGAGGGACAGGCTGGGGAGACGGGCTGGGGGAGGCCCCAGGCTGGGGGGCGGCGGGCTGGGGATGGAGACGGGCTGGGGAGGCAGCCGGGCTGGGGGAGGCAGGCTGGGCAGCAGGCTGGGGAGAGCAGCCCCGGGCTGGGGGGGCAGGCTGGGGGAGGCCCCAGACTGGGAGGCCAGACTGGGGAGGCAGCCAGGCTGGGGGAGACAGGCTGGGGAGGGACAGGCTGGGGGAGGAGACAGGCTGGGGAGGAGACAGGCTGGGGAGACGGACTGAGAGAGAGAGGAGACACAGAGAAGTCAACAAGAACCCAGAGACCACTGGGGAGGTGCTGGAGATACAGATGCCCACACACACACACACAAACACCACCAACACCACCCAAGACACCCGGACAGAGCTAGGCATGGACCACAGAGACTCAACCACAACCACACCAAAGCCATAATCATGCACATCAATGCCGCCACCACTCCAGTGCAAGCCCCAGCAGTCACAGAGCAGGTGCCCATCCTCCAGCTCAATTGCAGATCTACCAAACTCCCATGGAAACATAGACAACAAACTTGACTGGAAGGCCCGTAAATGCTGATCAGGCAACACTCGTATCATCTCATGCTGCCGACGACTTAGGTCACTTAGAGACACCCACATGAGCTAGGGATACATCTACAGCACTTTGGCTTCTCCCCAGCTGATAACGTCACCAGCCTGGTCGTCTTCTCTCAACTCCACCCAACAACGTCAGCTAGAAGGGTACAGAAAGGGCCTGCAAGTCATGCTCAGCACAAGATACTCGTACATCAGCAACTCTCTCCACCTGGAAGTACCATCCCTCAAATGACCTCCACCACCAAGCACTGGAAGGTTTGGCAGTGGACTACTCTTTCACCCTCGTCATCGCACACCTCCTGCCCCCACCCACTCAAGACAGTCCACCACTACAACAAATTCATGTAAGAGCCCTTTTAAATAGATGTCAGAACGACTTAAACTCCCATCTATTGTTAAAATAATAAACAACTCTGATTTATGTACAGCCCTGTAAATGTATTCAATGCATAGCTATATCATTGTATAAGTGCAATGTAAATCTGTATATTTTCAGCCTGGCTTAAAAGCTCTAATGTCGACCGTTTATTATTATTATCACACACACTCACACACCTCCTCACACTCACACAGACGTGTGTGTGTGTGGGGAGTGGGGACTGGGGTGAGATGGAGGCACAGGAACCAGGGGTGGAATGGGACACTGGGTGGGACACATAGGATGCATTTTAAGGGGACACAGATTGGAATAAGGGTGGGGAGACCTGGGTGGGACACATGGATGCATTTTAAGAGACTGCAGGTGGAACAAAGGGTAGGGTGGGAACACAGGTGGAATAAAGTAAGATACATTTAATGAGACACAGGTGGAACCTGGGTAAGACACAGGTGGGCTGGGTGAAACACAGAATTAATGAGACACAGGTACTCACCCCTCTCCACATGTTGTCCAGGTGGATGACTGAAAGCTCATCTCGCTTGATGAGCGACGGTCACTAACTCATCAAGCAGCAACTTCTCCCGGGCTTACAGGGCTCTGTCTTCTGCCACTCTGCAACACAAGACAACCAAAACCCTGACACTGTGCAACACAAGGGAACAACAAACTTGACACTGCAACATAACCTGACCTGTATAGAAAAGCCTGCCCACTTATGCAAACACAAGGGAGCAACAAACCTGCACTGTGCAACACTTACAACCTGACACTGTGCAGCTCTTAAACCTGACACTGTACAGCATACAAACCTTACACTATACCTTGTAAACCTGACACTGTGCAACACAAGAACAACTTCAACTTGCCACTGTACATTAAAGAACAACAAAACCTTACATTTAACACCTGAGACAGCAAACCTGACACTCTGCAGCACTTAAACTGACACTCTGCAACATAAAACACACTCTACAACATAAACCTGTCACTGTACAGCAGCAAACCTGACACACCACAGACAACAGGCGACACTGCAGCACAAGGAACAGCAGAGCTGACATCTGCCCAGCACAAGGGACAAGCAAACCACAACACACTCTGCAGCACTTAAACGTTCATACAAGAACGTAGATAACACAACGCGTTAATGAGTGTTGCAAGGTTAAAATAAGATCATAAATAGTAAACACTCCAAACTGATAACGTTTGCAGCACTAAAAGGCAATGTTGCAGCACGAGAATAAGGTAATGTTGCTCATAAATGAAGATAGATATTTAAATAGGATGAGTTTAAAACATATCAACAGCTCACTAACAATTCTTGAGCCATAACGATAGAAACACACTATAGGGCAAGAATATTGCAGCATATATGTACAGAGCAGGAATCCCGGATACATAATAGCTAGTCACTGGGATATTGATGCAGAGCACCTGCAAAATACGACACACACACACACAAGGCAGGCAGCATTTCAGCAGAGATGTATAGACCGTAGTATAAAAATAATCACGTGTTGATACTAACAACAGTAGCCATACACACCGACACAACACACAATACACCCAGTACAGCAAGCCAGTTGGTTCTGAATTACAAATACATATAGATTACAATTATAGGAAAAAAAATACAAAAATTCATAAATATAATAATACAGTATATCAACGATACATATATATTTTATTTACAATAATGAAAATAGAAGCTATAATAAAATATAAGTTATAATTACTGTATTTGTTATGGAAAATAATAACATATTAATTTAAAATAAATAAATAAACAAAGTTATTTTATATCTGTTTGATATTAGAAAGTCAAATATTCGTTGTATCAACTAGCAGACAAAAAATATATTATATATATATTTTTTAACAAGATCACTGAAGAATAAACCACAGATTGATTTAATGGATAAATATTCTAATGTTAAGCTGGAAGGAGTTAACTGAGTTAGAGTTAGTTTAATTTGGGTAAGGTAAGGTTACAGGGTTGGCTAGGTTGGGATTAAACAAAAGAACATCGCAACATTCATCCCGAGGATAACTCGATAAACAACCACTACAGTACGTCTTTAGCTAAACATTTACATAAAGAAAAACATACATAGAACTATAACATAACAGTAACCAATTACAATAGCACAATAATTTTGAGACACGAAAAACCTAATAATTGCACACTAACCTCAACAAGTTACTAACACCATTTCACCACACACTAACACACGAAACAGTTTGGCAGTTCGGAAGTAAAGGCGTGTATTCAAGACGACCTTGATAGTGAAATCGACTCTAGATTCCCTCATTTAATCCTCTCTCTTATTACCAGTTACCTCCCAGTGCTCCAGTACCAAAGAATAATTTTTTTCCTGTACAGAATAATAAAGTAATACAACACACATGACAGCCTTCAACACACAATGGTGAGTCAGGTATATATAGGTGAATTGGACAGGTGGGGGACAAATAGAGTGTGCAGATCTGAGATGGTGTCTCAGTGAGTGTAGCACCTGTTTTGAGGCCAGTGTAAGAATGACCAGTGTACTGTTTGAGATGAGTGTGAGCTGGCAGGTGTGGCATTTTGGAGCCAGTGTGGTTGCGTGTGCCTGTTTGGGATGGGATGTGGGCAGCCAGTGAGTGTGCACATTTTTCAGGATGGGGTGTGGGCCGGTGGGTGCATTACAGGACTGGTGTGGGGAATGGCCAGGGTGGTGTGCACATTTTCCCAGGGGCCGGTGTGGGCCAGCCAGGGTGGGGTGTACTGTTTTGAGGGCCAGTGTAGGCCTTGGTGCGTGCCTGTTCCCAGGGATCAAATGTAAACCTTAGTAAGTGTACCCTGACTCCTGAGGCCAGTACACGCCTGGCCCCCAGGCCAGTGCACACCCCTGGCCCCAGAGGCCAGTGTACACCTGGCCCCAGTGATGCATCCCTGACCCCCAGGCCAGTGTACCCCTGACCCCCAAGGCCAATGTACCTAACCCCCAGGGCCAGTGCCACCCTGATCCCCAGGCCAGTGCCTGGCCCCCAGGCCAGTGTACCCTGGTTTCCCCAGGGGCCAGTGCCACCTGATCCCCACAGGGGCAGTGCTTACCCCTGACCCCCGAGGCCAGTGTACACTGATCCCCAAGGCCGAGTGCCACTATTTGAAGACGGTGTGCCTGGTCCCCCAGGCAGTGTACACCTGACCCCCTGGCCCCCGAGGCCAGTATGCCTAATAGTCCCCCAGGAGGCCAGTGTGCACTAGCCCCCAGGGCCAGTGCTGCCTGGCCCCCAGGGCAGTGTGCACCTGACCCCCAGGCCAGTGTACCTGGTGCAGTTGATGCCTGGCCCCCGGGGCAGTGTACCTGATCCCCCGAGGCCAGTGGCACCTGATCCCCCGGGCCAGTGCCACTGAGTCCCCCCGGGCCCAGTGTGCACCTGGCCCCCCGAGATGATTCTGCACCTGGTCCCAGGGCCAGTGTGCCTGAGCCCCCCAGGGCTGGTGCCTGGCCCAGGGCCAGTGTACCTGGCCCCCCCGAGGCCAGTGGCACCTGGCCCCCGAGGGGCCAGTGTACTGACCCCAGACAGTGTGCACCTGGCCCCCCAGAGACCAGTGCCTGACCAGTCCATATACAACAGGCATTATTATACCTTCTTTATGGTGAGGTGGCTAAAGTGTCTTGGGGGGAGGAGAAGGGAGGGTGCTGGTGGCCTGACACCCTTCTTA
>NW_024732867.1:1405197-1522462 GCF_018991925.1 Homarus americanus | reverse complement strand
CTAGTTACGTATTGCTGGGGGGAGGGAGACAACATGGGCTTGGGGGAGGGAGACAACAGTGGCTGGGGAGGGAGACACAGTGGCTGGGGGAGGGAGACAACAGTGGCTGGGGAGGTGGACAACAGTGGCTGGGGAGGAGAAAATAGTGGCTGGGGGGAGGGAGACAACAGTGGCTGGGGGCAGGGGAGACAACAGTGACCGGGAGGGAAACAACAGTGGCTGGGGAGGAAGACAATAGTGGCTGGGGAGGGAGACAGCAGTGGCTGGGAGGGAGACAACAGTGGCAGGGGAGGGAAACAACAGTGGCTGGGGGAGGGGAGACAGTGGCTGGGGAGGGAGACAGCAGTGGCTGAGGGAGGGAGACAACAGTGGCAGGGAGGGGAACACAGGGCTGGGGAGGAAGAATAGTGGCTGGGAGAGGGAAACAACAGTGGTAGGGGAGGAGACAGCAGTGGCTGGGGGAGGGAGACAGCAGTGGCTGGGGAGGAGACAGCAGTGGCTGGGGGAGGGG
This sequence comes from Homarus americanus, assembly GCF_018991925.1. NCBI lineage: Eukaryota > Metazoa > Arthropoda > Malacostraca > Decapoda > Nephropidae > Homarus > Homarus americanus. The sequence continues at coordinate 1,521,951 of NW_024732867.1, read as the reverse complement.
AGATGCAGGCTGGGGGAGGAGACAGCAGTGGCTGGAGGAGGGAAACAACAGTGGCTGGGGAGGGAGACAGCAGGCTGGGGGAGGGAGACAGCAGTAGCAGAGGAAACCAGGCTGGGGAGGGAACAACAGTGGCAGGGGGAGGAGACAGCAGTGGCTGGGGGAGGGAGACAACAGTGGCAGGGGGAGGAGGCAGCAGTGGCTGGGGGAGGGAGACAGCAGTGGCTGGGGAGGAGACAGCAGTGGCTGGGGAGGGAAACAACAGTGGCTGGGGAGGGAGACAGCAGTGGCTGGGGAGGGAGACAGCAGTGGCTGGGAGGAGAGAAACAGTGGCTGGGGGAGAGGGAAACAGTTGTGGCTGGGGGGAGGGAAACAATTGTGGCGGGGGTGGAGACAGCAGTGGCTGGGAGAGGAAGAAACAGTGGCTGGGGAGGGAGACAACAGTGGCTGGGAGAGGGAAACAGCTGTGGCTGGGGGTGGGAGGAGGCAGTGTCTGGAGGGAGGGGAGACAACAGTGGCTGGGGAGGAGATAACAGTGGCTGGGGAGGGAAACAACAGTGGCAGGGAGGGAGACAATAGTGGCTGGGGAGGGGGACACAGTGGCTGGGGGAGGGAGACAACAGTGGCTGGGGGGAGGGATACAGCAGGCTGGCAGGGGAGGGAGACAACAATGGCTGCAGGAGGGAGACAGCAGTGGCTGGGGAGGGAGACAACAGTGGCTAGGGGAGGAGACAACAGTGCTGGGGAGGGACAACAGTGGCTGGGGAAGGAAAACAACAGGCTGGGGAGGGAGACAACAGTGGCTGGGGGAGGGAAACAGCAGTGGCTGGGGAGGGAGACAACAGTGGCTGCAGGAGGAGACAGCAGTGGCTGGGGGGAGGGAACAACAGTGTCTGTTGGAGGAAACAACAGTGGATAGAAAACAACAGGATGGGAGGGAAACAACAGTGGCTGTTGGAGGGAGAACAACAGTGGCTGTGTAGGTAAACAACAGTGGATGGGGAGGAACAACAGTGGCTGTTGGAGGAAACAACAGTGGATGGTGTAGGTAAACAACAGTGGATGGAGGGAAACAACAGGCTGTTGGAGGAAACAACAGGATGGTGTAGGTAAACAACAGTGGATGGGGAGGAAACAACAGTGGCTGTTGGAGGAAACAACAGTGGATGGTGTAGGTAAACAACAGTGGATGGGGAGGGAGACAACAGACGCGGGCCGAGAAAAACCATTAGGGGGGTTGATTGGGTAAATGAAGCAAGCCATCTTGCCCCCACTATAAGAGACTCAACGTGATGCGATTCCCTCGTCTCAGGAGCCAGGGAACACGCACGTATATTTACAGTTACACACACACATTCAGACACACACACACACACACACACACACACACACACACAGACACACACACAGACACACATACACGCATACAGACAGACACACACACACACATTCAGACACACACACACACACATACACACACACACATACAGACACACACACAGACACACATACACACATAGACAGACACACACACACACACACACACATACAGACACACACACATACAGACACACACACACACACAGAGACACCACACATGCACACACACACAACACACCCTGCACATATGCACGCGCGCGCACACACACACACACACACACACACACACACACACACACACACACACACACACACACACACACACACACACACACACACACACACACACACACACACACACTAAACTGTCGGTACAAGCGTACCTCGACAGATGTGGAGGTGTGGTAACTTCCCTTGACATTTCTCTGAATCTTCCTCATATCTTGACTCGACTTCATTCAACAGTACGAAACTGTATTAACCGGAGCTCAGAGCTAAATGTGTAATTGATTTACCGGTACTGCTTAAACACTCAGAAAAAATCTATTATAATACTTTTATAGAAACGTATTGGCTAGTTACTCACTCATCATAACTTGAATGGAAAGTGAGACAATATTCCTACTAGGCAATCTGTGGAGCTGTTATGTTTTGAGGGTCTAATGGTCTGATGGTCAAGATGACAGCTTTGGAGACGGCGTTTCTCAACACGATTCAGCACCGTGTTAGAATGCAACATAGGTTACGAAGAGTGACAGCATTACAGACCCGTTATACACTCGTCCACGGTCACTTGTTCCTCAGAACTAATAAAATATAAACTCTCTCCATAATATGAATAACGAAGGAAAGGAAATAGGCAGTAAAATTAATTGGACGGCGTAACTATAAATACAATATATACTTCCTCTCACATGGCACGTTAGTACAACACGGTACAGTTCAATTGATATTTTTTTTTCTATTACCAAGTCGGTTTGACTAACTTAAGCCTGAATGAAGAGTTAAGTAGTGCAATCGTACAGTTGCTGCTACTGCTAAAAACTTTTAATTTATATATTAAACAGCATCCACTATAGAAGCTTCGGGTCATCTGAAGATTAAGGTTATCGATCCGATGATTTAATCTTACGGTGAAAAAAGCTGGGGGCGAATCTTAGGTGATCCGAAGCTTCGAACCTGCTGACTGTTTATCACCAATGTACTATATATTATGTTGTGGTGACCTGTGGTGTACTGGTCAGCATGCTCGCCTCGCAAGCAAGCGGACCCGGGTACGATCCCCGGGCAAGGTGAAACTATGGGCAAGTTTCTTTACGCCATTTGCCTCTGTCTACCCAGCAGTAAGTGAGAACCAGGATGTTAATCGAATTGCGGATCGTGTTCCAGAATAATGGTTAGCCAGTGCAGTTGGTGAGTTGGTCGGTCTTCTCGGACTATCCCTTGACACTGGGTCATGCAACCTGTTAACTCAGGGTATGGTTGTTGTGTTGGCGAGTTTTTATACCTTGGGCCGGCCATCCTCGTTACACGAGGGGCAACCATTATTAGTATTATATATTATGCTTGGATAATACCTTGAAAAGACATCCTGTAATAAAAAAAGATAAATAAATTAAAGTATTATGTCACATTTTCCTCAATTCCCTTTATCCATATGACTCCCTAGTAAGTCCCATATACTGTCTAAAGAAACTTGTCCATAACTGTACACGTGATACATCTTGCGGAGTATGGCAGTACTTCTGTGTGACAATATTAGCCTCTTTATCAAGTTCATTTCACTGTTAAGTAATTCCTCAGATCAGGAGAAACGACACACATCATTACTCTTTATAACCGAATGGATCCGAGTCACTTATTTTCTTTGAATGTAATTTGAATAAAGGGAAAATTTATGACTGTTCTACAATTTTAATTCATCTTCGTAGTGTTTGTTGTGACCTGACGCATGGTTCTTGGTTTCGCTTTTGTTCGTGGAAACAATTCAAACTCGAGGTTTCCTTCATCTAACTATTTTTGTTTTTTTATTGAGTTTCCCTCTTATCATGGAAAGAATTCCCAATTTCTGGTTTATAAACTTGAAGTAACATGACCCATTCGCATTATACCTGGTTTGTTAAGCCAAATTCTCGTTACCTGGCACTGCACGCCTGAAGTCGATGTCCATCATGTGTAATATGATACTAACTACGGCAACAAAGACAGTGGAAATCAGATTTAACTTCAGTAATCGTACAAGAAGGAGCGACTTGAGGGAGAAGAGCAATACTCCATGGCAGGTTTAACCTCATTCTGCTGCCTATAATCTGTCCTTTTATCGTTTTATCTCCAAGGCGATACAACAAATGACGCTAGATTGTTCGTTTCTCCTGTTTCTTGCCTTTATAGTAACGAGTGTAGCTTTACTTACCGTACACTTAAACTTTTATAAGAAGAAAATAAATTAATGTGTGTGTGTGTGTGTGTGTGTGTGTGTGTGTGTAATAATAATAATAATAATAAACGGTTTATTAATAGAGTTGCAGCCGGTGGCTGAAAATATACAGACTTACATTTGATTTAGACATAATGATATAATATGCATTGAATACATTTACAGGGCTGTACAGTACATAAATCAGGAGTTGTTTATTATTTTAACAATAGATGGGATGGTGTTGTTCTTATATCTATCGGTGCAGGCTCTTATGGGGAATTTTGTTGTAGTGGCGGACTGCGCGAGTTGGGTGGGGGGCTGCAGGTGGCAGGAGGTGGAGATGACGAGGGTGGTGCAGTAGTCCACTGCCAAACCTTTCCAGTGCTTGGTGGTGGAGGTCACTGAGGGATGGCATTTCCAGGGTGGAGAGAGCGTTGGTGTGTGTGTGTGTGTGTGTGGGTGCGTGTGTGCGTGCGTGTGTACTTACCAATCTAGGTAATATCCCTAATAACTCATATCATTGTATCATAGCTGGGTCATACTCGATTCCGAGTGACGGCAAAGTAATAAGTAGTAGTAGTGTGTGTGTGTGAAAGATGCTTTATTAGGTAGGTATGTTGTCAGCCACACCCGCCCTTCTCCCAACTCCCTCACACACACTTTGCTACCATACATATCGAAGAAATAAATATTAACTATACTTCAGAAGGAAACATTAGTAGGTGTATCAGTCAACACAGTTTGCAGTAAGTGGCACTAATGTCTCACATAAACGATATTCACTTATGCTTTCTACCGATATACTAAATATGTGTAACACGCCATCATGAGTGTGTGTGTGTGTGTAATTTTCGTTGAGCAGATATTCTGAAATAACAAGACACACGAAGCACGGACTTTATACTGTAAAGTAAATGAAAAATATTGAGAAAGGCGTCGTTGGCAAAGTTGTAGTTTGGTAGGATAATAATGAATGTGAAGGTGGTGCAATATCTTAAGAGAAAACTAATTACTACAATCTGTTACCAGTTAACCTCTCAAATGGAGATTGATGTAATGGCTGTACGAGAGGCCCCATCACATGTGCCACCGTTCATCTGATCACAAAAATACATTTATGGCTGGCAGATATGGAGCGAAGAGCAAATTTTAAGGTGATATGATAATATCGAGTTTTAAATTTCTTATATATATATATATATATATATATATATATATATATATATATATATATATATATATATATATATATATATATATATTTCATGTAGATCTACGAAAACGTGGATAAGATAAATCTTGATAAAATCACACGGGAAAGGGAAACAACGGGTACCTTAGCTTTCGTCTTTATTCAAGACATCTTCAGAGGCAACTGGATTACATGGACAGAGAGGCTTAAATATACAGGGTGGCCTTAAAAACATGAGGTCAGGTCATAATGATGACATCCACTAATCCCCACACCAACACACACGTAGAGGAGCTAAAGAGAAGGGTGGTGACGTGACTAGACAGGTCAGGTCAGAAAAAGGGACCCACAAAATAACTATCATACATCTAGATCAAAGGTTTTCAAAGCATTTTTAACCTTGGGCCACTGACAAATAAATTTATGTAACATATTATCAGTTTTGAACTGACCATCACTAAGGTTTATTGATTTTAATTCCTTAATCAAACTAGCTTCAACCAGAAGTCTTTCCGTGACACAAGATGATTTGAATACTTCTAAGCTTTTTTCCCAAGCAATGGGGTGATAATTATTCCTAACATGAACGAACAAGGCACTGCTTTCAGATGCAGTTCTGATATTATACTTATGTTGTTTGATTCTGAGCTGCAGTGTTTTTCCTGTCTGACCTACATAATTACAATTACATTTGCTACATGGAATACAATAAACACTTCCATTTACATTCAAACTTGGAAGTGTTTATTGTATTCACTTATTACAACATTTAGTTAGTGAGTTTTTTGGTAAAGATGGTATTGCCGTGTTCCTAACACGTTTCCTTTATTTTGTTATCTTTTGGGGTAGTTCACTCCCCAAGTATAAAGAGATACAGTGGGATCTCCTGACAAGTGGGGCCTGTGTCCGAGAGCTACCACCATTGTTGTTGTCGCCTTCAGTGTTGTTACTCGCCAGGTGTTTGTTTCGTATAAGTATTTTTTGGATGCAAGTTGCTGTGTTCACAGTGTTCATTTACTTGTGCTCCTGTTCTTGCTTCTTGGCTACTGGTGAGTTAACCCGCTTATCTTATTAGCACCAGGTGTTTGGTTAATCCCTTGCCATATTTTAGGATTTATTGCATTTTTGATATTATTAATTAAACAACTGAATTAGCTTAACACTGCCACAGTACGTTTTTTTCGCTATAAATTTTGAGTTCAACATATTTTGACCTGGAAGCTTTTTGGCTTCACCTTCGGCGAAGTACTGAAGGGCTTACCCCAAGAACGAGTGGCATCCCTCGCTGCTTATTATGATAGAAAGGCCGCTCTTCCATGAATAAGGCTGGAGTTGAAGAGGCTGTCCTCAACTGCCTTAATGACAATGAAATCATAGCCCAACTTCGTCGCAGGAAATTCAGAGAAATTGTTACCAAGTAATTTGGCCTTACAAGTTGAACTCAAAGGCTCGGTGGAGCTGGAAACTCTCAAACAACGAAGGTTTGGCTCCAGGTAGTAATACTTTTAACATTTCCAGTGTAGACAAATGTCTCAACAGTGTTCCTAAATTTAATGAGGAAGGCCGTTAAATTCTTCTTCTCTCTTTTTGAGAAAGTGCCCGACTTAACCGTTGTTACCATTTCTCCGTGGTCTCAACTGTTATAAATCTTTCTGAAATGCAGGCATTAGATGTGTTTCCCTCTGAGGATCAATGTCTAAATTATGCCTTCTCAGTCCGCGGTTTTTGAGTGTACCGACTTGTTCCTGACCTACAGCAACAGTTCCCGCGAACTGCCGAAGACCCAGTAAACTGAACATTTGTGGGGTTTGCTGGTAGAAACAGGTCCTTTGTCGGAGAGTGGATTAGCAGAAATGAGAATCTGCCCATGTAGAACATGACAAACGACGAACTAATCCTGAAGAGGTTAGAAAAGTGTATCCCGGGCGACGACAGGCACACTGGATCAGAGGTATCTGTACTGGCTGATGCTGGTCCAGTGGCTGACATTTATTCGTAACTAATAAGTACTAAATTCCGGGTCTTATGTCACATGTCCCAGTCCTTCACTTCCTTCTAAGCCCAGCTAACATCTTAACAGGAATTTTCTTTTTGCTCTTGTGTCTTGACCCGACCCTCGGTTTCTGCATCATCTACCCTGGGTGAGCCTATGGTCCATGGGACAGGTGGATCCTCACTGGTGAGCTTCTAACGTTATGGGTACCATGAAAGCCAGGGACACATGTCATCAGCATTTGCTCAAGTTAAAGAAAAATTCCCACTCTCAAGGATCCCCCGCTCTTTTTGGTCAGGGTGTTGCGAGCAATCAGGAACGTGGAGCCTAATAATAACTGCCCTCAGTCAGACTATTTTCAATTTGCCCCTCTTCTATGATATCAACCTTTGAACCATTTTGTTCTCCTGGACATCAGCTTTGGATCAATTCAGTCAATCCATTTCTGTTGGCCTCTTAGGAGACACCAGGCTCAGCCTTATCTCTATTTACTAAAAGCTGCTCCATTCCTGGATTCTGTATTACTGCTACTGGTAGCTGGGTGCTTGTGAACGGTTTGACCGGTGGGTCGCGTATTCCCCCTTTATTGAAGTGTACTGCCGGTCATCCATAAGTCGAGCTTTGTCACGTTGGGAGTAGATAGCTTACCTGTAGAAGGGAGTCTCTATTGATAGGAAATCACCTCGTTAGCGACATGATGTTCCCTAATGTTTGCTCATCTTGTCCCACCGAAGGTAATACCTGTGCAGTTAAAGTAGACTTTCAGGGTTGTTCCTGCGTGTGCTGTATGGCATGAACCGCAGAGTACAGAGGTAGAAGAGAGACTGAGTAGAGTTGATGAAGTTTCCCTCCAGGACTGGCAGAGAAGTCCGGGGATGATGCTGCTCCAGCCGGACCATACTGATCTTGGTCTCAGCAGTGATTTTTTGAGGATTCCCCTAGCCAGATAACCTCAAGTGGTTCTGGTGGAGATAGGAACCCAGGTCTTCCACTAGTTTTGGTTCCTCTCCATCACTAGGAGTAAACATGGAGCTACAAGCAGGGGATCCTGAGCCTGTCGGTTTCTCAAATGGGTCAGTTACTGAGACAGAAGCTGAGCAGAATCAGAATTGCTACCACTGGAATTTTGAATTGTATTAATGCAGGAAGTTCCGTCCTCAGATTCTCCTGCGAGTACCCTTTAACGTTTAGTTCATCATCAGTTGTTATTCCCAAACCTTTGCGGCAGGACATACTTGGTATCGCTCACCCGATGGGGTGCGTTGGTCATTTAGGAGTTAGGGAATATTATGCAAAAAATTTTATCCCAGTTCTTTGGCCTGGGATGAAGAAAGACGTCAGCTCTTGCATACTTGCCGCGATTGTCGGGTAGCAGAAACCGAACCCACAGTGGTAAATGCATTCCTCTGCAGCCCTATCCCGGTGTTGAAGGCCGCTGGTGGGTGATGGTCTGTGTCGGTCTATACCTAAGACCCCTCGGCGGTCAGCAGTTCTTCGCTAACCATTGTGATTGTGCAGCTTCCCGTTATGTATAAACCATTCCCTTTTGCATCACAGCGAAAGAATGTTATCAAAGCCCTTAACCCACTTCTTCATTCAAGTAGGCCTTCCACTACAGTGGTGCAGTCAGATCAGGGTTCCAATTTTGCACTTCGGTTGTTTAAATATCAATTAATACAAACCCTAGAGTCAACGAGTTTGAGGTCTTGACCTATCACCCTCAGTCACAGAAATTGGTGGGGAGATTTCTGAATACTAAAACTCTTCTGTTGCCCTTCGCTCTGGAACCGGAGGATTGGGACGAGGGACTGATAACTTTTGTTTGCTATTCGGGACAGTAAGCAAGTCATAGGATTCTGCGCCCTTCAGCCGTCTATGTGGACGAGAATCAAGACACTCTTAAGGTGTTAAAGAGTGTTGGTTGGTGATCAGGAAGGCGCGACATAGCTTCATATGGTCCAATTCAAGGAGAAGTTGCGTCTGGCTGTACAGGAACACTTGATCCAACTTAAGGTGTGCTCAGGTGAAAATGAAACTTCACCATTTTGATGGGCTCATCAGGCAAAACCTAGAGGAATTCCACGTGAAGGCAAATTAATTTGGCCTTCCTGCTTACCCACGCGATGCCCTTTTAAAATCAAGCCACAGTGGTCGCATGAAGTGCTATAGAAAAAAACAAAGTTCCGTGAATAATGTGATTACTTTGCCCTGAACGGCGTGAAAAACGCCTTATCCATGTCAATCTTTTAAGTCATATCATGTTCGTAACGAAACCTAGGAAAGCAGTTGCTTGTGTTGATCCAATCCTTGCCAAATTGTATCATTGTGCCCGATGTAAGGATGATAAAGATCAGTGTTTTCTGAAATAATGAATGGGTCCTGGTATAAAGTGGAAAACTCGATATCTTGAGACCCCAGTGCTAGGATTGTATCATCTCTCTATTGTCTGACCAATAATATAAAGTCCTCTATTACAGGAGTATCTTAACTTATAGTTGTGGTGATTACCCCACTCTCTTGTTCAGTGTTGGAGCATAACGTTGAGATCCAGAGCCAGCCAATCCGACAGCGTCCCTACAGTCTGTGCAGCTAGCGGGAGTGTGTGCGAGCCGAGGTACAGCGTCTTCAAGCTAGGCCTCGTCGACCCAGCATCAGTCCATGGGCATCCCCTGTTGTTCTGATTCCCAAAGCGAATGGGTCAATGCGGCTGTGTGTGGATGCTCCTTAAGGTGAATGCCAGCTTCACTGAACCCGATGGTTATCCCCTTGCTGCCCTTCGGCAGCAGTCAGCGATGCTGGACAGAGCAAGGTCACATTGACCAAGTTGGATCTCCTCCAGGGCTACTACCAGATAAGACTGACTGGGCACTTTCCAGGGCCATCTCTGCTTTTGTGTCACTTCTGAGAGGTTGTACCAATTCACAGTCCTTCCGTTTTGGTATCTTGGAGCGCCCCGCAACCTTTCAACGCCTCATGAATTTCATCACGTGGAAAGGTGTCACGCTCTGTTACCTGAGCTTGACCTTATCATCTTCAACAGTTCCTGGAAGATCACGCGAGTCAATCTACAAGCCCTCTTCTCGTACTGGCTGCAAGCAAGCTGACAGTGAACCTCGTCAAAACGCGGTTCGGCTAATACCCGCATCTACTTTCTTGGGCATGTATTCGGACGAAGTCCAGCCGATAGCGGCAGAATTGAGGCAATTCAATAGTATCCAGTGCCAGGCGATAAGAAGAGTGTAGATAGAGGTTTTGCTGCGTTATGGTACTACCGTTTTTGTCAAACTTCTCCTCCGTTGCCTCTCCCACTTGTTGACCTGCTGGTGGCAAAAACGCTCGATGGACCTAAAACTGCCGAGATACTTGCCGAATCTTAAATCCCTGCTGGTAAATGCTCCTGTACTACTTGCCTGACCTCCGAAACAGTTCACTCTCCCATGTATCGACGCCAGTGAAATTGGCGCGGTGCTGTCTTCTGCAAAGGGCAGAGTGATCCAAGTGGCTATCCGTTGTGCTATTTTTCTGAAATTTAACAAATATAAAACTATACCACCATTGAAAAGGAGGCTTTATCTGCTGATCAGCTTTTTCGAAAACTTCAGATATATATTGGCAGCACTGCTTATCCATTCAAGTATTTCACTGATCTGCTTGTCCACTTTTTGACAAGATGAAACATAAACCACAAGACTTTTGAGTGCGACCTATCACTTCAGCCTTATAACTTGAACATTTCCCATATCTGGAAGAGTGTCAGAGCTGGCTGATCACGCCTCTCGAGGTCTGGTGCTAGAAACTATGTCTATATACAGTGTATTTTTTGTTATGTTGTCATTTGAGTACCTTGTGTTTCAACATAGATTGGCTGTTTCATATTGATTTAAACGATTGTGTTAGTTATTGCTTTCACTATTGGCATGTCCATTTTCGCTTTGATTAGTTGTAGCTCTAGCTTTTTTGGGGAGGTGTCACGTGCCTATGGCTTCGGGAACTACTTGCTGCGTGAGCACATGCTTCATTTCGCCTGAAGCTATTCAACAAATTATTAAAATTGTATATTATATTGTTATTGATATGTAGTTACTTAGGTTAATTGTATATTTATGTATGTAATTTATAACCATCATTATGCCACTATATTAAGTCAACTCAAGGTAATATTAATTAATTCTCCTCAAATATCCAGCAAATGTCCTGGACTCGTGATATGGGGCGCTCTCACTCATGGGCAGCTACATGATGGCAAAAACGGTAGCGCCAGGTTGAAGCGTGTCCATTAGTTTTCTCTAGCCTTGACCGCCAATACAATTAGCATTGATCTTCTGCAATGCCTAGGGGTATCAGGTATTAGTGTCACGTTTAGTTAGAGCTAAAGGAAGGGATCCTGTGGTGGTAAGGTATCTCCTGTTTGTGAGATAATCATTTTGTAGTGATTGTTGTATATATATATTTCATGTGTCTTTTGTAATATAGTAATGTTAAGTAATATTTGTTTGGTCTAACTCATACAGCATATTTTTACATGATTCCGGCATCTCTTGTTTATCATACACTTACTTATTCCTTAAATTCATGTTTGTAATCAATACTCCTTTAGAACTTATAAATTAATTTAATGAGTATCTTCCTTTGGTTACTTATTTTAACATTCTTACTTTTCAGTACATTTTAGTTAGTAGGTTTTTGGTGAGATAATTATTGCCGTGTTCTATTGTTCTATATTTGTTAATAACTGGGGTAGGATTACCACTCCCCAGAAGTATAAAAGGGTAGTGGGATCTCGACAATATATATATATATATATATATATTATATATATATATATATATATATATATATATATATATATATATATATATATATATATATATATATATATATATATATTGTTACGACCGTGTCGTATTTTTTTCTTTTTTATATATAACATGCTCCCATGTTCCATATTATTCCTGTAATGATGTGTTAAATTTACTATTATATATTCTAGTCTTACCCTGTGCTGTTAAGGTTTTACTGTCATTATTTGTTCAAGCCCATCTTATTTTCTTTATTTTGTATTGTAACCAGCATTCTTTGTTCTCTAACGACCATCTGCATCGTTAAACGACCCACCGGCGGATCGCGTGGCGGGAACCGACCTTATATATGGACCCACCATGACTTGAGTCAGTTCAGTCCTCTTGTCATACAGTACACATCCTTTGAGTGTCACTTGTTACTTAAACTTAATTTATTTGTGTTGTTCCTGTCGCCACCAATGTGGTGTATCTATGTGAGTACCTATTTATGTCTCTGTTTGTGTCCATCAGTATTTGCTTAGTTGTATTCAAGTAATTTGTTGTTTCACGTTAGTTAATTTCAGTGATAGTTTTTATATGTTTATGCAGTGTTAACGTAATCCAATGCTTTATTTTTATTCTTTCGATGTTTCGATGTTTTGTATCACTTATGTCTTAAAGTTTCGATGGTGAATCAATTTGTTGTGACAGCCTACGAGGCTCTTTATTGTGTTAATATTTAATTAATTAAATTCTTAAAGGTTTACTTTATTTATTTTACTCTTTTAATTTACTTCACTTTTTTGTTTGGTTACGCCTAGAACCGATATTTAAGTAAATAAGAGACGGTTAACAATATATATATATATATATATATATATATATATATATATATATATATATATATATATATATATATATATATATATATATACAGTATGTGTACACGCTGATGAAACAGCAAAGAGCTTACATGAAAGGAGGCGTGGACACGTAGTGAGGGTCAAATGTTTATGTAAGACTGTGTCACGGGAAGGAGTCTCCGACCATACTCTGACTGTCGTGTGGTGCGGGTGTATTATTTTTTTTATCTCATTTGGGGTCGAACTGCTTGCTACACACAAACTTTTGACCCTAACTGTACACCTACATATAGATATCAACCCACACGCCTCACCGCCAGCTACAATTCTCTTAGGAACATTGATTTTTATGTTGAAATAAAAAAAAATTATCAAAATGAAAAAGTGTACAAAATATAATAATACGATATTTTAGTGTGTATTAAAAGAGTAAATATTGAACTGGTACTTCCAGCGCGGGGAGGCGAGGCCGTGTTACGACCCACAAAATTAGTATTGGTGATATTAGCATATTTTATATCCGTCTTGCATTTTGGGAATAAACTTCATGAATGATCATTGACAACTATGATAAAAGATAATAGTATTTACCCAGCTAGAATATCATTCTCAGATCACGCTGTCAGATGAATACTGCATGTGATTAAAATGAATAAAGTCCTCTTGTAGAATACACGACTGGTTAGAGATTCCAAAAACAATAGCTACCTCCATCTTCTGGGGCGAGTGTGGCCGCGTGCTTCTCTCTGGTGATGTACATATTCTTTCAGGACCACTTAGTAGGAAAAAATATAGAGGGAACCATTATCTAAGGCGCTCACTGTCTCTTGATGACAAATATTTAATCAAAGTTGACTTTTTTTCCAATTTCACAATTCCGCTACCGGAACAAATTACATTCTAACCGTGACGAAACCAAAACTGGGAAAATATCTCAACGTTACGAAAGGTCGCCTCTTTAAAGATAAAATCCGTACCCTAATTTGTTTCTTTATTTTTACAGTATGTAAATGAGAGCTATAACAATACGGTCATTGTATGGGTTCAGGAAATTGTAGGTAGAACGATACAAGAAATTTGTTTTATAGTTTACCCGGATGGCTTAAAGACTCCTGCCTACAGATTGTGAACCAGTGGCGTAAATTTCATTGTCTCAGGTTTGGTAATGCAGCGTTAAAAAGAAAACTTACCACTGATACAACTTATTATAGGCTCCTTACATCTAACCCACCTACTATAGGCTCCATACACTAACACCACTTATTATAGAATCCATACACTAACACCACGTACTGCAGGCTCCATACACTAACACCATATATACCAGGCTCCATACACTAACACCACGTATTGTAGGCTCCATACACAAACACCACGTATTATAGGCTCCATACACTAACACCATATATAACAGGCTCCATACACTAACAACACGTATTGTAGACTCCATACACTAACACCACGTATTATGGACTTCATACACTAACACCACGTACTGCAGGCTCCATACACTAACACCATATATAACAGGCTCCATACACTAACACCACGTATTATAGACTTCATACACTAATACCACGTATTATAGATTCCATACACTATCACCACGTATTATGGACTTCATACACTACCACCACGTATTGTAGGCTCCATACACTAACACCACGTATTGTCTGCTCCATACACTAACACCATATATTACAGGCACCATACACTAACACCACGTATTATGGACTTCATACACTAACACCACGTATTGTAGACTTCATACACTAACACCACGTACTGTAAACTCCATATACTTACACCACGTATTGTAGACTCCATACACTAACACCACGTATTGTCTGCTCCATACACTAACACCATATATTACAGGCACCATACACTAACACCACGTATTATAGACTTCATACACTAACACCACGTATTATGTACTTCATACACTACCACCACGTACTGTAAACTCCATATACTAACACCACGTATTATAGACTCCAAACACTAACACCACGTATTATGTACTTCATACACTACCACCACGTACTGTAAACTCCATATACTTACACCACGTATTGTAGACTCCATACACTAACACCACGTATTATGGACTTCATACATTAACACCACGTATTGTAGGCTCCATACACTAACACCACGTACTGTAAACTCCATACACTAACACCACATATTATAGACTCTATACACTAACACCACGTATTGTAGACTCCATACACTAACACCACATATTATAGACTCCATACACTAACACCACATATTATAGACTCGATACACTAACACCACGTATTGTAGACTCCATACACTAACACCACATATTATAGACTCCATCCACTAACACCACGTATTATAGACTCCATACACTAACACCACATATTATAAACTTTATACACTAACACCACGTATTGTAGGCTCCATACACTAACACCACGCATTATAGACTCCATAAACTAACACCACGTATTATAGACTCCATACACTAATACCATATATTACAGGCTCCATACACTAACACCACGTATTACAAGTGGGCTCCATACACCAACACCATTATATAGACCTATAAACTAACACCACGTATTATAGACTTCATACACTAACAATTACCATTATAGACTCCATACACTAACACCACGTATTATAGACTCCATACACTAACAATTAATGCAATATAGACCCATACACTAACAATTCATGTGCTGTAACTTCCATACACTACCACGTATTATAGACTTCATACACTAACAATTCATATATTACATGATCCATACACAAACACCACGTATTATGGACTTCATACACTAACACACCACGTACCTCAAACTCCATACACTAACAACACAAATGTATTATAGATCTATACACTAACACCATATACATAGGCTCCATACACTAACACCACGTATTATAGACTCCATACACTAACACCACGTATTGTAGACTCCATACACTAAAACCACGTATTATGTACTTCATGCACTAACACCACGTACTCTAAACTCCATACACTAACACCACATATTATAGACTCCATACACTAACACCTCGTATTATAGACTCCATACACTAACACCACATATTATAGACTCCATACACTAACACCACGTATTGTAGGCTCCATACACTAACACCACGTATTATAGACTCCATACACTAACACCTCGTATTATAGACTCCATACACTAACACCACATATTATAGACTCCATACACTAACACCACGTATTATAGACTCTATACACTAACACCACGTATTATAGACTCCATACACTAACACCTCGTATTATAGACTCCATACACTAACACCACATATTATAGACTCCATACACTAACACCTCGTATTATAGACTCCATACACTAACACCACATATTATAGACTCCATACAATAACACCACGTATTGTAGGCTCCATACACTAACACCACGTATTATAGACTCCATACACTAACACCTCGTATTATAGACTCCATACACTAACACCACATATTATAGACTCCATACACTAACACCACGTATTGTAGGCTCCATACACTAACACCACGTATTATAGACTCCATACACTAACACCTCGTATTATAGACTCCATACACTAACACCACATATTATAGACTCCATACACTAACACCACGTACTGTAAACTCAATACACTAAGAGCACGTATTATAGACTCTATACATTAACACCACGTATTACGGACTCCATACATTAACACCACGTATTATAGACTCCATACATTAACACCACGTATTATAGACTCTATACATTAACACCAGGTATTATAGACTCTATACATTAACACCACGTATTATAGACTCTATATATTAACACCAGGTATTATAGACTCCATACATTAACACCACGTATTATAGACTCTATACTTTAACACCACGTATTATAGACTCCATACAATAACAGCACGTATTATAGACTCTATGCACCAACACCACGTATTATAGACTCCATACATTAACACCACGTATTATAGACTCCATACATTAACACCACGTATTATAGACTCCATACACTAACACCACATATTATAGACTCTATGCACCAACACCACGTATTATAGACTCTATACACTAACACCATATATTACAAGCTCCATACACTAAAACCGTATATTGCAGGCTCCATACACAAACACCATATATTACAAGCTCAATACACTAGCACCGTATATTGCAGGCTCCATACACTGACACCATATATTACAGGCTCCATACATTAACACCATATATTACAGGCTCAATACACTAGCACCACGTATTATGGACTTTATACACTAACACCACGTACTGTAAACTCCATACACTAACACCACGTATTATACACTCCATACACTAACACCACGTATTATAGACTCCATACACTAACACCACGTATTATAGACTCCATACACTAACACCACGTACTATAAACTCCATACACTAACACCACGTATTATAGACTCTATACACTAACACCACGTACTGTAAACCCATACACTAACACCACGTATTATACACTCCATACACTAACACCACGTATTATACACTCCATACACTACCACGTATTATAGACTACACACACACGTATTGTAAACTCCATACACTAACACCTCTATACACTAACACCACGTATTCTAGACTCCATACACCAACACCACGTAATATAGACTCCATACACTAACACCACGTATTATGACTTCATACACTAACACCACGTACTGTAAACTCCATACACTAACACCGTATATTGCAGGCCCCATACACTAACACCATACGTATTATAGACTCCATACACTAACACCACGTATTATAGACTCCATACACTAACACCACGTATTGTAGACTCCATACACTAACACCACGTATTGTTGACTCCATACACTAACACCACGTATTGTTGACTCCATACACTAACACCACGTATTATAGACTCCATACACTAACACCACGTATTGTTGACTCCATACACTAACACCACGTATTATAGACTCCATACACTAACACCACGTATTGTTGACTCCATACACTAACACCACGTATTGTAGACTCCATACACTAACACCACGTATTGTTGACTCCATACACTAACACCACGTATTATAGACTCCATACACTAACACCACGTTGTTGACTCCATACACTAACACTACGACTCACTAACACCACGTATTGTAGACTCCATACACTAACACCACGTATTGTTGACTCCATACACTAACACCACGTATTATAGACTCCATACACTAACACCACGTATTGTAGACTCCATACACTAACACCACGTATTGTAGACTCCATACACTAACACCACGTATTATAGACTCCACACACTAACACCACGTATTGTTGACTCCATACACTAACACCACGTATTGTAGACTCCATACACTAACACCACGTATTGTTGACTCCATACACTAACACCACGTATTGTAGACTCCATACACTAACACCACGTATTGTAGACTCCATACACTAACACCACGTATTGTAGACTCCATACACTAACACCACGTATTGTAGACTCCATACACTAACACCAAGTATTATGGACTTCATACACTAATACCAGGTACTGTAAACTCCATACACTAACACCACGTATTATAGACTCCATACACTAACACCATATATTACAGGCTCCATACACTAACACCACGTATTATGGACTTCATAAACTAACACCACGTATTATAAACTCTATACGCTAACACCACGTATTATAGACTCCATACACTAACACCACGTATTATAGACTCCATACACTAACACCACGTATTATAGACTCCATACACTAACACCACGTATTATAGACTCTATACACTAACACCACGTATTATAGACTCCATACACTAACACCACGTATTATAGACTCCATACACTAACACCACGTATTATAGACTCTATACACTAACACCATATATTACAAGCTTCATACACTAACACCACGTATTATAAACTCCATACACTAACAACACGTATTGTAAACTCCATACACTAACACCACATATTGTAGACTCCATACACTAACACCACGTATTGTAGACTCCATACACTAACACCACGTATTGTAGACTCCATACACTAACACCACGTATTATAGACTCCATACACTAACACCACGTATTATAGACTCTATACACTAACACCATATATTACAAGCTCCATACACTAACACCATATATTGCAGGCTCCATACACTAACATCGTATATTGCAGGCTCCATACACTAACACCGTATATTGCAGGCTCCATACACTAACACCACGTATTATAGACTCCATACACTAACACCATGTATTGTAGACTCCATACACTAACACCACGTATTATATTCTCCATACACTAACACCACGTATTGTAGGCTCCATACACTAGCACCATATATTGCAGGCTTCATACACTAACACCACGTATTATAGACTCCATACACTAACACCACGTATTGTAGACTCCATACACTAACACCACGTATTGTAGGCTCCATACACTAACACCATCTATTACTGGCTCCATACACTAACACCACGTATTATAGACTCCATACACTAACACCACGTATTGTAGACTCCATACACTAACACCACGTATTATATTCTCCATACACTAACACCACGTATTGTAGGCTCCATACACTAGCACCATATATTGCAGGCTTCATACACTAACACCTTACCGTTATTCCTTGGACCACTTGGGTACTTGGGTCTGACTATTCTATTAAAATCATCCGACGTTAGAAGCAGCGTTAACCTAAAGCTTAACCTAAGCAGATGAGTTCGTTTACTGCTCGTCGCTGTAATTACATATTAATATCATTGTCGCATAATATTTTTCAGCTTAAGAACATTTTCATTACTCTCTGTGATAATATTAAAGCCTTGTCACCAACAATTTCATCTACTAGGTTTATAATTTGCATGTCTCGTAGGTTTACTGTTAATATTATTATTATTTTTTTACATTGTATTATATTATATTCGTTATTCGTGTATTACTTCTTCAAATAAATAAGAAGATTATACACATACTTACACGTGTATATATATATATATATATATATATATATATATATATATATATATATATATATATATATATATATATATATATATATATATATATATATACACACACACAAGGAAAAAAAGTCTCACTGTTGTGGAAACTGAGAAAGAGTGACAGACAATTCCAGGACCTGAGAATCTGACAGAACACCAAGAGGAAAATAAAATGCAAATTCTTTCCCTTGAGAAACCTGAATACTTCCTGTCAGTCGAAGAGCACCCGCGGCAGTCCGCCTCTCCCCCCCTCACCCAGACTCAGCCTCTCTCCCATTCTTACCCTGACTCAACCTCCCTTACCCTCTTTCCCTTACCCTCACCCAGACTCAGCCTCCCTCCCTCATTTTTACCAAGACTCAACCTCCTTTATCTTCTCTTCTTCATTCTTACCCTGACTCAAGCTCCCTTACTCTTCCTCGTTCATTGTCTCTCACACTTCTTCCTCTTTCTTATCTTTCTCGTATCTTTTTTCTCTCTCTCTCTGTCTATATCTCTCTCTCTCTCTCTCCCGAGTCCTATCAGCTGAC
This sequence comes from Homarus americanus, assembly GCF_018991925.1. Classification (NCBI taxonomy): domain Eukaryota; kingdom Metazoa; phylum Arthropoda; class Malacostraca; order Decapoda; family Nephropidae; genus Homarus; species Homarus americanus. The sequence goes on along the minus strand of NW_024732867.1, from coordinate 1,501,728 downwards.
TCTCATACTTAAGACCAACCCCATAATATATCACCCTTGACACCTTTCCATCCCCCCTCAACACACACAACTGACAGGGAAGGAAATGTCCCCGGCCCTTCACTCTAGATACACTGCCTCTTACCCCTCCCTCACCCCGTCCTATCATTTCAATCTTGATGCAGTCGCCCCGCCCCCCTAACCCCTCACACCCTTCTATTGCAGATACAACGCCCCTCCATTTGTCCCTCATACCTGCTCCACCTCTCCCATACCCCTTCATTCTAAATACAATGCCTTCATCCCCCCCCACCTTTCCTTAATCCAGCCCTTTCGCACCCCCGCTTCAGATAAAACGCCCCTCCCTCACCCGTCCACATCTCACCCCTCTTCCACTCTTTCCACACCCCTCCACTCTAGACTCAGTGGAGCTTGCCTAGACACGCAGCCAACTCTTTCGTGATATAACTTGAGCGAAAAAGCGGGGCCCCGCGGTGGAGAGTGGCTGAAGGAGGGGAAGAGGAGGGCAGCCTGAAACGAGAGGAGCAGGTAGAGGGGAGAAGAGGTCGCGCGGGGACAGGGAGGGGAAGACGCAAGGAGGAGGAGGAGGAGGTCAAACGGGGAGAGGAGGAAGGAAGGAAGGAGAAAGCTCAGGGAGGAAAGGGGGTGAAGTAGAGAGGAAAGTAATAGGAGGGAGTGGGAGGGATTTTGATTAAAGTGAAGGACAAAAGGAGGGGACATGAGAGGAGGGGTGGTATTGGAGAGGGATAGTGGGACTGAGAGGAGGTAGGCAATATTAGAGGAGGAGGTAAAGGTAGGCAGTACTGGAAGAGGAGGGGTAGAGGAGAAGGGGTAGAACTGGGAAAGGGATGGTGTGACTGAACGAAGAATGGAGGAACACATATTTGTCCGAGTATAAGAAAGGTGATTCAGGGGAAGACACTGAGGGAGTGGGAGAGAAAAAAGTACCAGTATTATGTGGTAAGCCTTTGTATAGAGACGGTGACACAGAGATACACGCAACGGGAGAGGAACTCAACTACCGGAACAGCGAAATAACATAGACCGTGTAATTTCTGACAGAGGATCACCCAAGAGAGTGTGTGTCACCTGGGATAAGAAGAGTGCAAGGACAAGAACTACGGACGAGAGGAAAGAGAAACTGGAGTCCACATTTATGCCAGAAAAATAATATGTGAGTAGAGAATTATGTTAGAAAGAAAGAAAACCTTGCAGTAAACACAATGGTGGAGAGTAAGGGTGGACAATGAGAGAAGGAAAGGTTTTTAGTAAGGCAATTTAGGAACTAGACAAAGGAGGAATAAAGCTAAGAGGGATTAAATCCACTAAAAAGAGCAAAAGATTACGAGGTATTCCAGTGGGCGTTTGACAAAACAGGGACACAGGTGGTGCACAGAGGCTGGCAAGCTGCTGCGCTCAAGGTGAGATGTGGTGGTTTTTGTCTTAAAAACGCCTTTTTCACAGAGGAAAGTTTTTACGCCATAAGTGATCCAACACTAGGGTGAGAAATATCCCAGTTAGTAGTAAGCTTAACACTTTGTCTCACTTCAAATTTTATTCAAATAATTTATCTTAGTGCAGTTCTAGGCAATGTGATGTATAAAACAATTAAAAATATATCTAATTTTTTTATGGTAAACGTCCAGATATCAGTGTTGTTGTTGAAGAAATATTGTAAAAATGACGGCTCCCATAAAATTTTATATCTCTTTCCAATCCATGAAATAGACATAACATTGATTTTACTGTAATCCAATATGCGTTTTAGTAACTGTATCTTTCAGAATAGTTAAAATGTAAGTTATACAGCTGAGACCTGTAGATTAACTCCGCACGACAAACTATAAAAATTACAAGGAAACGACCGTAAAATATACAGTTATTCTGTAAATTTTAATACGGTTAAGAAATTATGAATATTCATAGAATTCAATACTGAAACTATGAAAACTTTTAATATATATATATATATATATATATATATATATATATATATATATATATATATATATATATATATATATATATATATATATATATATATATATATATATATATATATATATATATACAGGGTGTTCCGTAAATACCTTTCATAAATTAAGCGGTGTATTCCTGAGACATAAATAAAGATAAATTACTAGATGACCAAACTGTCAATTCTCAATAGTTTCAGTTTCAGCACATGACAGGTTTGGTAGGAATGAGATGAAACCTGTGTGGGGTGTATAGGAAATATCCAATACACTGTGCTAGTGACGTTTATTAACAATAATAATGTCATATGACTTGTATTGGTAAAAACATTTAGAGGAAATGTTCAAGTTCCGCCCCTCTTGCTCAATGCAGGCCTCAGCCAGTCGCACTTGTGAGTGTCCCACACGTTCAAAGAACCCCAGGGGTGTTGCGAATGTTTGTCACACTGCCCTGTAAACGGCGCCACAATTGCTTACGGTTTGCGTACCTCTGTACCATACACCTTACTTTTTACGTGACCCCACAGGTAGAAGTCAAGGGGATTTATGTCAGGTAACTGTAGGTTTCATCACATTCCTACCAAACCTGTCATGGGTTGTAATTCCGAATCTTTTGAGAATTGACAATTTGGTTATTTAGTAATTTATCTTCATTTATGTCTCAGGAATACACTCCCTGAATTATGAAAGGTATTTACGGAACACCCTGTAAGACTCCCTCGAGCTCCTCAGGTGAGGATTAGCTCCTAGTACGCAGCAAGCATTCCCTCTCTGGATTGCTATGCTGAGGCGCTGGAAGAAGTAGCTCGATGCTCTAGTGTCTCAGATGGTTTCAATAAGCTTTATTCAGGAAATTCAGGTCCTCAGTACCCTAGGCTCCGAGAGTCTTGTACTTTCCCTCCTTTTGATTTTCCCTTGACCTAGCTGCCCTCCCCAGTCCAGCTGCATTGCAAAGGAAATAAGTAGGAAGTACATGTGTTGTCCCAAAACAGATGTTTACCTTCCACTCAGCAGAGTAGCTTGGCTCAGTCAGAACGCTTGTTATCACATCAGATCTGTAGATAGGTGGTCATTTGTGTCCTGGGCAACCCACAATTGTCAGGCTTCTCTTGATAATATCATTAGCTTTGTTATTCTCGCTTGCCAACCTTTGGTGGCCCCATAGAAAAGGGTGTGGCTGCCATGTTAGTCCTTCCACTTGTTGCCACAGATACACCTGTAAACAGCGTTATAGGAACCACAAGAGAAAGAACAATATCCACCATAGAGGGCCTGGAGTTTCGTGACAGCTGCATATTTTTTTTGTGAACTATGTCATCTTACCAAACAGATTGTTTCACAACAATCAATAACTATATATTTTCATTAATGATAAAACACTTGCATACTTTTAAGAGGAGGTTATAAAACTTTGTGTTAACCCTTTTCAGGATGATGGCACAGCCCGCTCGTCGCCAAATGGTTAACCAAAAACAAATACCAAAGCCAGGATGTACGGAAATGAGAATGAACCACCTCCCAAACAATGCCAGCTATCCGGCCGACCCACATCCAACAGGAGGAAAGCCTCACGACTTGAAAATATTAATAGTACAACAATACAGTGGTTCAGTGGTTGCAATACAACGGACCCACGGACAACCACACCAGAGTTTCCACGGACATTTCTACAATGACGAGGAAGATATGATAGCGGAACGAGCACTATAGCACCGCCACGGCGAACACAACAACCCCCTCCGACAATAGTGTTACCAAGTACAAGACAAGCGACTAAACTTTAGATTAAACTCATCAGACTTCACCGCGGTGTTGTTGTCCTTCCCACGACCCCCCATCGTCAACTTCTCTGCTTCACCAGGCCCAACGACCCCTCCACGACCCCACATAATCACCAGGTTTCCCTGTCAAGGCTACCAAGGAGGTAGGAGTGTATTCAGTGACTGTGGGGCACCTTTGTAGTATAGAGAGGGGATCGTCTTAGTAACGGAGGGACGGGGTCGTATTAGTAACGGAGGGTAGAGAAGGGTATCGCCCCACTAACGGGAGAGGGTGGTGATGGGTGGCCCTGGTAGTGGTGATGAGTGGCCCTGATGGTGGTGATGGGTGGCCCTAGACATACAGTAGTCGGACATTACGGTAAAGGGGCTGGGGATCCAAATAACCAATTTTTGTGTCGCGAGGAACTCAGCTCTCTCTCTCTCTCTCTCTCTCTCTCTCTCTCTCTCTCCCTTCTCTTGCTTTGCCTGTCTCTCTTTTCTCTCTAAATGCGCATATATATATATATTTCATGTAGCTCCACAATGAAAACGTGGATAAGATAAATCTTGATAAAATCACACGGGAAAAGGGAAACAACGGAGCACCTTAGCGTTCGTCTTTATTCAAGACATCTTCAGATGTCTTGAATATATACAGGTATACGTGTGTGTAATAATAATAATCATAATAATAATAATAATTATCGGTTTATTAAGATAGCATGGCAGCCCGAAGGCTGAAAATATACAATGAAGAGAGGTGATAGGTTGCATATGTGTGTGTGTGTGTGTGTGTGTGTCGTTATCTACACCTCTGCCCAAACACAGGAACATACTGTACCATAACGACTAACATTCCAAGTATGTCATCACAACTTACCAGGAACTATGACTTAGGACAAAGAGAGAGAGTTTTTATCTATACTCCGTCTACTGGCAAGCCGACAACAGATGCTCCTACCTTACAGACCGAGGAATAAAGGGAGAGATAAATTAAGTAACTGAGGGAACGATGAGGTGGTAGTGAGTTCCTGAGATAAGGGGTCCAAGTGACAGTGTTAGAAGACTCCGGGTCAAGCAGAGTTATAACTTGCGGCTGTGGCTGTGACGCAGAAAATGAAGTTTAGTGGATTACCCCGTATCAAGAGGACGAAGCAGATAGACAGTAAACGAAGCCATAACACACGAAGGGGACTGCAATATTGTGCCTTGTGGTGTATAAAGTCTTGACAGAAACAATGTGGGTAAAGATAATACAGAAGACAAAAGAAAGTTGGATGGAACTAAGTTGGAGAAGGTAAGAGAACGAGGATGAAGGGTGGCGGGGGCTGAGATATACTGGGTTGAGAGGCGTCGCGTGGAGGATCCCCCAAGCCTGAATAACGAGGTTCTCAAGTAAACTTCAGCAGCGGGTGACGCCGACAGCTAAATAATCACCCGAGGTACAATATTTCCTGACAGTTCAAATCATACATCTAACATTACTGTTTCTGAAAGACAATAAAAGTCACTTCATTCTCCGAGCTATGTAAATCCATCCAATGAATTTGGGACGGTGCAAAAGCGAGAATCATTCCCAGCGCTACGTAGCAATTATTTTGAAATATGAGGCCATCGCCACCTCGAAACAAATGGAGTATCGTTAATAATGATCTTGCCTCTAACCCTTCATATACACGAAACTTGCTCGTAAAATTTATGATACTACAGAGTATCGAACACTGTCTCCACACGGTAATCACAATTTTGACCGATTTCCAGTAAGCTTGACTATAACAAAGCCCACCATCGATAATTTAATATGGTTTATTAAGAGTTGTATACCTATAAAGATCGATTTTGTTCCTCTCAGTGCTTTTTACATCATGGAAAGGTACGGACAAATCCCCTCAGCCGTAACTGTATTTGGTTTATAGACGATGAACACTGTCGTTACCATTAAGTATACATAAAAAACTCCTAATAATACAAAAAACAATATAAAGATTCTTTCCCCCTTACCTTCATAACCCTCAAGAAGATGGGATATATTACTGTATAAATGATGGTGTTTCATTATCAAAGTGAAAGTGTCACAGAGCTCTTTATAACACGGGATAACTCACTTGTGTCTTTATCACGGCTAAAATAACCCATTCCCGAGGCTCTGCTACTAACGTGATATTGATGAAATAAAACATCACGACTCGAGAGGATATACCGGACTTTCCTCGCGGCAAACTTGCATATATTAGCAAACTAGCTATCAATAAACTGTTGCTGTGTACATCAGAGGTGCATCAAAAAGCGATAACTGTGTAACCTGGCTCTAGTGTTGTGGTTATGAGTAAACATTACATCAGGATGTAAGCAATTTTCTGTTGTATAACTGTTATCCTGCCGAAGAATCTAACAGTGTCTCGTTATCATGTTTTTTTTCCAGGTAAGAAGCACCAATTTGGGGGTTATTATTTGAAAAGCAACTTTATATTGGTTATCACATGGTTATCATGTGTGAATAGTGTCTTTTTGGGTTGATGTTTTTATCATACTAGAAACAATTTTTTTTTCTAACAGTAATGATATAATAATGTGAAAATGCCTCTTCTTTGTTATCCTGTTATTATCATGTTAGAATTCTTTGTATCATGTCATCGTTAGAGCTGGTCATCTTGAGCTGTGTTCGTTTGTTGGTTATGTAATTACAATGAGAGAAGTGCTTCTTTTTGCTATCTTGCTCTGATCAAGATATTGTCTGTTTATTGGTTATCCAGCATATCATCATATCAACGACCGCAACGCTTTCCTGTTTATCGTGTTATTATCCAATGGCAAGTGACGCCGAGGAAAGTGAGTATTGTCGCTGGTAACATTAGGAGAGGTTATAGGGCCAATTGCAAGAACGGTTATGGGGTGTACGACGCCATTTACGATGACCTTCTTGCCCTGGATTTTTTCAGCAATATCGCCTTTAACACATGGAATTCTGCACTTTTCGAAGCTTTAGTGGAGTCTCGAAACAAGTTTCCTGGTGGGAATTATTAGCTAGTGCTGTACTCAAAATATTGAAACTTCGAGATCTCTCCAGAGCTTCAAAAGGGTGGTATTCCTGAAACAAGATCAGGGCAAGAAGGTCATCGTAAACGGCGTCTTACACCCCACGACTGTTCTTGCAATTGGCCCGTAGTACCATTGAAAATCTAAGTGGAAATGTTTCTAAGGCATCATCATCATCATCAGCGTTATTATTATTATTATTATTATTATTATTATTATTATTGTTATTATTATTATTATTGTTATTATTATTATTATTGTTATTATTATTATTATTATTATTATTATTATTAAAGTATTTTATTTGACCATTTTAAAAAAAAACTGCAGCCAAGATACACAAAAGTTATCTTCATATCACAAAAGTTTACGCTGTCAGAAGAGTTTTGTCCGGGTAAACCTTGACGGGTGTCAGGTTGTTGTACTAAGTTCGGACACCAGACATTGAGGCCAGGATATGTGGTGACATTAGTGGTGTGTTTTTTAGTTACGGTAAGGCAGATCTTGGTGATAAATATGTACTGCAATGCTGTCTATATAAAAAAAAGTACTTTCCCTCCACTAGTAGACACAATATTTCTTTCACAATTGACGGGTATCATTTCTTCAAACAAAATATTTCTGTGTCTGTCTGTCTGTCTTTCTCTCCATGATATTCAAAGACTGACAGTTTTAATTCAGTTAAAATTTATCTTACCTTTCACCGTGGTACTCGACTAGTTTTCTGGGTTAACAGCCCACCCCCCCCAACAGTTTTTTTTCATTACAGGTGTTTCTTGATTTTTATCAGGAAAGTGTAATAAGTCAGAAATTTTTCAGAACAAGTTGTAGATGTATAATTATATTTTAGTGAGAGCGAGGTCTTAATGTCCATTGTTTTGGTAATTACTGAAGCATTATACATATTTTTTATTTTCTAATAAAATTCTATAATTATGTCTGCTGAAAAGAATGAAATGATAGCGGTGTGCGCATATTCAAAGAATGCTATATATTTCAGTTCTTAATTTTCTTCTTTAAATCGAGTTAATTACTTTACTTTTATAATTATAATTTCCCCTTGCAAAAAAAAAATCAATTTAGCATTTTTTTTACGGGGATTAGCCCACCCGGGCACAGGTCACTGACCCACATCGGGGCCTGGGGGGAGAAAATATTATTATAATAATAATAATAATAATAATAATAATAATAATAATAATAATAATAATAATGAAGTATTATGAAAATACCAACAAGCTTCCAGTATACCATTGTGAAGATTACGCCATATGGAAATTGTTACCACATAAAACACTATTTATAATTCTGCAACTTAGTGTAAGATCCATTCCAATTATTACTGACTCCAAGATTATGAAGTACCCTATTATGTCAAGGTAGTATCCTAGATAATAAATATTAATAATGATAAGTTACAAATTCCCTTGAGAATTAATTAGAAACTTAGAATGATACTCACAGCGAGGTTTAATTAATTCATCATATGATGTCTTCAGCGCTCTATAATATAGGTAATGAGATGTGATGTAATAAATATATATATATATATATATATATATATATATATATATATATATATATATATATATATATATATATATATATATATATATATATATATATATATATATGCTGATAACCACAAGGAAAGAAGAAAACACGAAGTTCCCAAGCGCTTTCAGGAATAATTTTCGAAGTGTTGGAACTGTGTTTTTTCCTTGTGGCTATCAGCATATACCTAGATCACGCGCACCTACAGTGATTTACTTGCATATATATATATATATATATATATATATATATATATATATATATATATATATATATATATATATATATATATATATATATATATATATATATATATATATATATATATATGCTGATAACCACAAGGAAAGAAGAAAACACGAAGTTCCCAAGCGCTTTCGTGTAATTCACATCTTCAGGGGTGAGTACAGACTAGAGAGAGTAATACAAATCAAGGTGTATATATACAGAGGAGGGTGTGACCAGGTCCACAATGGTCAGGTATTAGGTAATGACCCTACTAATCTTTAAATAGCACACAACGGTTGGTGGTCAGGTCAGATGGTCAAGTGACCCGGCCTTCTCACCTGATCACAAATCTTCTTAATTACAAAATTGTCCAGCTTGTACATGCCGTTACTCAAATTCATGTTGAATGCTTCGGTATGTTTAATAAGACTAGATTCTATGATGTTCCTACTGTCAATTGACAGGATTGCTGCTTTCGGTAGTCTCTGTTTGTTAGTGTGTTTGTGTGTCTCACACAAAAAACTCGAAAACGGATTTGAATATTGTCATCAAACTTGGTAGATTTGATCAACATGTGGCAAGATTCATATGATAAGTTTTTTTTATAAATCCCACCATAATTGAACAAGTGTTGTCATGGTAAATAGGGTTTTCGAAGGTTAAAGAAGATGAAGGCATATGACAGTCTTCAGCGGTAACTATATTAATTTACAGTACCACCGTCACTAGTACGACGCTTTTCCTTATATTAGCTTTTGTCAAGTATATTTGCAACTGATCCTTATATAAATATAGGCTATATACACATTTAGTTCCATCACCTAAAGGAATGAGCGTTAAAACAATAGTAATTACTTTTCAAATCATGCCATACTGGTGTGACATTTAGTTCACCTCTGTGCATCAGCTACCCAAGCTGACATAGCACCACGAAGAGAACAGTTAGACACCCTGCCTGAAACACGAATCACTTTGTTGTCCACACTCTGAAGCTATATTCGTATCTCTCTCTCTCTCAGTTAAAACAAGTTAATCGCTAAGTGTTCATTAGTCTACCATAGACTAACAGAAGTATTGGTATATTTTATTAATTAAATAAAAAAACCGATAACGTGTGTTTAACTGAATACCAATGGACAACAACATCCATCAGAAAATACATTTACCTATCAATTGTTTTGGTTGCCAGTGACTGGAACACCCTGCCGCTTGGACGATGGTTGATTACTGTATTCTTTATCATAGCGTAATAATTTATAATTTAACATTATATAACTTAAATTAAAAAACAAACAAAAATGAGTACTTATAACAATATGTTCTATTTCATTATTTTATGGTGATATTCAGTTTTACAGTAGTAGTTTACAAGATTATATTACTTATTAGAATATATAAAGTATGCGATAATAATTATCTTCTCCCGCGTTAATAAATCCCCGGGTAGTGAAGTACTCGGGGTAATATTGAATAAGATAAGGAAGGATGATACTTACTGCTCACCGGCCCAAAGTTCTATGAAAAAAGTCTTCAGAATTTTGAACTTTTACTTGTGAAAACTCTTCAAGTTTATTTAATGAATTTAAGGCAGACTGAAGCGAGATGAAGCCTCGGTGCTTCAAAAGTGGATGGGTGGTCGAGGTGTTTCAATAGTGGATGGGTGGTTAGGGTGCTTCAGTAGTGGATGGGTGGCCCAGGTGCTTCAATAGTGGATGGGTGGCCGAGGTGCTTCAGTAGTGGATGGGTGGCCGAGGTGCTTCAATATTGGATGGGTGGCCGAGGTGTTTCAACAGTGGATGGGTGGTTAGGGCACTTCAATAGTGGATGGGTGGCCGAGGTGCTTCAGTAGTGGATGGGTGGTCGAGGTCCTTCATTAGTGGATGGGTGGTCGAGGTCCTTCATTAGTGGATGGGTGGTTAGGGTGTATTCAGAGATAGTGAAGAAAACAAATTAAGTGAGGTAGTAGTGACTAGTAACGATGTTAGTAAGCAAATAGACAAACTAAAGCCTAATAAGTCACCTGGTCCCGATGAGATATTTGCCAGAGTATTAAAGGAATGTAAGGAAGAGCTTAGTATGTCCTTAGCAAAGTTGTTTAACATGTCCTTAAAAACAGGTGTAGTACCAGAATCCTGGAGGATAGCGAATGTAATACCGATTTTCAAGAAGGGGGATAGATCACTATCCTCTAACTACCGCCCAATCAGTCTAACTTCAATAGTAGGCAAATTACTGGAAGCAATCATTTCAAACTCTATTCGAAATCACCTGGGGAAGCACAGATTGATCAATGATTCCCAGCATGGCTTCACAAGCGGACGTTCTTGCCTAACTAATCTATTAACATTCTTTTCATCAGTTTTCGAATCGGTGGACGAGGGGCACAATTATGATGTGGTATATCTCGACTTTAGCAAAGCCTTCGACAGAGTCCCCACGAAAGACTAATTAGAAAGGTAGAAGCTCATGGCATCAAAGGTGACATCCTTAAATGGATTAGGGCGTGGTTACAGGACAGGAAACAGTGAGTGAGCATTAACGGCACTAAGTCCCATTGGAGCAACGTCACAAGTGGAGTTCCCCAAGGCTCAGTACTTGGACCATTATTATTTATTATATACATAAACGACATAGATATCGGCATAGACAGCAACATAAGTAAATTTGCTGATGACACTAAAATAGGACGTGTTATCAAATCTGACGAGGACTCGGCAAAACTACAGGAAGATCTAAACAAATTTTTCGAATGGTCTGAAAAATGGCAGATGAAATTCAACGTGACAAATGTAAAGTACTCAGTATAGGAGATGTAAACAGGGAAACCAGATACCAGATGAACAACGATGCCATAGAGAAATCCGACTGCGAGAGAGATTTAGGAGTAATGATAAGTAGGAACCTTAAGCCAAGTAAACAATGTGTTTTTGCTCGTAACAAGGCTAATAAAGTACTTGGGTTCATACAAAGGAGTGTTAGTTACAAGACTAGCGAGGTCATCCTAAAACTGTATCTTGCTCTTGTGAGACCACACCTGGATTACGCAGTTCAGTTCTGGTCACCGTATTACAGAATGGATATAGAATCCTTGGAAAGAATTCAGAGGAGAATGACAATACTAATCCCGGGCATTAGGAACCTTGAGTATAGAGACAGGTTAAAGCATCTTAATTTGCACTCCTTGAGAGACGTAGAGCGAGGGCGACCTGATAGAGGTGTATAAGTGGAAGGCAGGGCTAAACAAAGGGGACATTACAAAGGTACTCAAACTATCCAACCAGGAGCAAACTCGTAACAATGGTTTTAAATTAGACAAATTTAGATTTAGGCGTGAAATAGGTAAACACTGGTTTGGAAACAGAGTAGTGGATGAATGGAACAAGTTACCAAATATCATCATTAACTCGAATACGCTGAATTGCTTCAAACATAGGTTGGATGCTCATATGAGCAATAGGGGTTGGGTGTAAACAGGACTGCCCAGTATGGGCCAATAGGCCCGCTGCAGTTTCCTCCATTCTTATGTTATCAGCATACACCTGGATCACGCGCACCCACTGGGATTTACTTGCATGCATATATATATATATATATATATATATATATATATATATATATATATATATATATATATATATATATATATATATATATATATATATATATATATATATATATATATATATATATATATATATACACTCTGTTCATGAATATGATGTATTTCTTTGTGTATGAACCTCTGTCCTGCGTGGCAGTGAGAAGTTATACCACCCTAAGTGACAAGACCTGACTGAATTACTCAGAATAAGCAAACTGTACTACAAACTTTGTCAATAAATTTGTTAAACTAAACTAATTCTTCTTCCTCTCTCTTTACACGTCATTCTTTTACCATTATTCCTGCCATTTCCTTTCATCTTATGCAAAGTTAGTTTTTGATCACCATTTGACATCTCGAATTCAATTTTGTTTTTCATGTTTTATTTTGTTTTTCATTTTGTTTATGTACAAAGGTTTCTTTGTTTCTACACTGTTAACATTTTCTTCGTCCACTTCCTTCGCGTCCCTTCTTTTCTACGTCTCCGGTTCCTTTTCCTTAATTCTCTCCAATATCTCTCATGCCGTCTTTATCCCTCTCTTCCTTCACACCCTCTTACCTCTTCTGCATCTACACCTCCCTTAACTAGCCTCCTTGCTCTCCCCCCCCTCCCTCTCTTCCTCTCCTCTTCTATCTCTGGTTAAAATTTCCGTGTCTCCTACTTCTCTATTTTAGTTCATCGTCTCAACTCCTCCTCTTCTTCCTCCTTCTTCCCCTACATCTTGTGGTCTCTAAATCCTCCTCTATATATTTCTCATCTCCTCTTCTGGACATGTCTCTCGATATCTCTTCCGCACCCTGTACTCTCTACTTCCTCTTCTTTATCTCTCACCTCCCCGTCCTTCCTCCTCTCCCATGTCTCGCATCATCTCTTCCTCGTCGTCTACTCCCTCTTCTTTATCTCTCGCCTCCCCGTCCTTCCTCCTCTCTCATGTCTCTCATCATCTCTTCCTCGTTCTCTACTTTATCTCTCAGCTCCTCGTCCTTCTTCACGCCTCCAGAACACTCGCCCCTCCGCCTCTTAATTACGACGAGACAGCATTCAAGTGGAAGCTTAGCATGGTTGAAATTCCTGCCCAGTTTATCCACCCCTCACCTCTCTTCCACCACTCCTCTTCTTTGCCCCCCCTCTCTTCTTTCTTCTTCTCTCTTCTTGTCAATGGCGGTCTCTCTCTCTCTAGGCTTTTTTTCCCTGAGCTTCTATAGAATGGAGCTGGTTTTTTTCAGGTGTTACGGACTGAAACATAGCTCAGGTATGATTCCTCTTGTATGAATATTAACTTCTACTCCTAAGGTGTAGTAATCCTTGATATGATAGATCCTGCCAGTTCTTATCAAGGCTTGAGATGAGACGTTTGTTCTGGCCTTCTTTCTATCTTATCCAGTTGTCAATGACGGAGTAAGGTACAGGCGCTCCCCGAGTGACGCTTGGCTATTGTTGGCGAAAGTTTAACTGTCGCTCGCACAGGTGTTTTGCGGCTTTTGTTCTTTAATATTTGCCATTTTTTTGTTTTGTTTTTTGGTTCTGTATATTACGCCAAGATTCGGCAAGGAGCTCTTCATTGTTTTTCCCAAGCTAGGTTGAATCCTCAAAGTATGTATTTTATTGCTGTCTACCAACACTCCACAATTATAAATCGAGGCCGTTTCCAGAACATAGGAGTAAGGGTGGGGGGGCGCTTACAGAGTTGGACAAAATCCATTATAAATATTTGCCAATCCATGATGCTGAGGCTACTGTACTGTTTTAATCACCTTAATCATTCAGATCACAGAGTACACAGTTTCTTCTGCAACAACCAAGGAGGGGAGATACAGACACACAATACCCCCCCCCACCACACTAAATGACTAAATACGGTTCTGCCATTGCTCCATCATGCTACCTGGTAATACTCGCCCTCTGTATCGTTTAGGTAGACACTGTAATCTGATATTACTTGAAATATTAATATATTGTGATGTCCTTATAGCTACTCCTTCCATCAATCACTTTAGATATTCTCAATGAAGATCACAAAATTATCACGATGGGTCTCTGAGATTTCGTTGTTTGATAGATTTTCAATATTTTCTGTTCTTTTCAGAAAAAATTTAGACTCAAATGTCTCGCGTGTAACATACAGATTTATTTTATGACACGACGATAAATAAATCAGCCAGACTAGATATTGTAGAACTGAGAAACAGGACACGTACATCTATCGACTAAATCTGTCAAATTACTCCCGTATGTAACGAAATCAAGGAAAGCTGAGTAATACGTTAACACAGAGTCAATTATTCCCAAATTGCCTGCCATCTTGGATTTAATATACACAATACATAGTCTAAAGGATATATAACGATAATTATAATCTGTAAATGATAAACATAAGTTAATTTAGCGTAATAATGATGAGACAACACGGCTTTTATAAGAATCATCTCCGTCTAAAATGACGACATTGGCGGCCATCATGGATTCTCTACACGCAAATAGCTTTCCAAAATAAACATAGTTGCGTTAATATATATATATATATTTTTTTATGTAAAGGTTCTAACGGAGGAGTTATTATTAAGATCCAGCCCCTTTGTACCTTGACTGTTTCACCAAGAGGTAGCCCTCCTGAGGACTACATAAGAAACAAGACATTAATGAAGGCTCTACAATACCCCCAGCTTCCCCATCCTTGTCAAAGAAGATGCTATGGTTTACAAGATCACTGAAGTACTGCACTAGAACCCGGCTCCTCTCTCTCCCCTGTCTCCTCTCTCTCCCCTGTCTCCTCTTCCCCAGTTTAGCCTGTCTCCCTCACCTTTCCTCTCCCACAGGTTTTCTCCGTTTCCCTCACCTCCCCCATATGCTCCCCTTCCCCTGTACTACAGTATATTCCACCCCAGCCTCTTCTCCACCTCTCTTCTAATCCCAGAGGCTTTACTTCACCCCCTCTCCCTCCCCAGTCTCAAATCCACTTCCCTCTCTTCTTCAGTTTCTAGTCGATCAGTTCCCTCGCCTCCCCCACCCTCTCCCCGAAAAGAATTTCCTCACAATCTTCATCCATTGCACCATCCTATCCACCTCCCCAGCCTCCACTCCATCATCTTATCCACCAGCCCAATCATCCACCTCACCGCGCAGCCTCCACTCCTCATCCCCACCCCCACCCGTCTGGCCTCCACTGTAGGTGTGAGGGGCGTGGGTGAGATGATCATCCATCAATACCACAGCGACAAGGCGACAGGTTGCCCCAGGGTGGTGGTGGCAGGGGTGATGGTGGTGGTAGGGGTGATGGTGGTGGTGATAGTGTTGGCTGTGGTGGTGATAGTGTTGGTTGTGGTGGTGTGTGGTAGTGGTGATAGTGTTGGTTGTGGTGGTGTGTGGTAGTGGTGATAGTGTTGGTTGTGGTGGTGTGTGGTAGTGGAGATAGTAGTGGTGGTGGTAGTAGTGGTGGTGATGGCAGGGGTGATGGTGGTGGTGATAGTGTTCGTTGTGGTATTGTTGGGTAGTGGTGATAGTAGTGGTGGTGGTGGTGATACGAGTTCTGGTGATATTGGGGGTGGTGGTAGGGAATGGTGGAGGTGATAGTAGTGGTGGTGGTAGTCGTGGAGTTGATGGGTGGTTTTGATGGTGATGGTTGTGGTAGGGTTGGTGGTAGTGATTGTGGTGATAATTATGGTAATTTCGGTAATGTTGCTGTTGTTGTTGGTTGCAGTGGTGTTTATTGTGGTGGTTTTGGTGAGGGTGTTAGTTATGATGGTAGTAGTGATGATAGTGATGGTAGTGATAGTGGTGATGGTAATAGTGATGATGGTGGTAGTGGTTGTGGCAGTCAGCTATGCGGGCGGCACTGTGTTTGGGAAGCAATAAACTTAAGCCTGGACGCTCCACCTCTATCCTGCCGTATGGGGAGTGGGGTTGGCTGCTGGGTAATGGCTGGGATCATGGATTATTAAGGGGCCTCCTACGTTTAGTTGTGGTCTCGAGGGGTTAGAGTGAGATGAATGGGACGTGTGAGCGATGAGCCTGAGTTGTATATTGAAGCCGGAAAATTAATGTGTACTTTCGTTAAACAAAAATGAATAAACATCCGTAAACATTATAGAAGAAAGTATTTTGGCTAAGAACACAGTTAGAGTCTTATGAGCGTGGGGTGGTAAGGGGCGATGGAGAGAACGGTAGCCAATTTTAACGTTAGTGTACACACAGTAAAAAAGCATCACGCAGGCGGGGTCTGCTGACTTCCGTGATGATCCATACATCACCTAATGTGTTCATATTGTTATACTATCAACTGTATATATGGCAGGATATGTCGTTAGCAACAGATATGTGAGGACACCCTGAGACAAGGACAGCAGGCCTCCCACCATAACACAGGACCAACACTCATATTCCACTATTCCTCGTCCCTGGTGTTATATTGTTTTGCACATAATCCGTGCTGTACTTTTTTTTTACTGTGTGTACATTAAATGAAAAAGTAATCTATCCTAACAAAAGTTGCCTCTTTACAAATTTCGAGTATTCTATATTTTGGGAATTAAAGTTTCCTCCAACCAGGTCAAAAATAAAATGGTATGGTGGTATCGGGGTGACTTAAAGGCAGCGATATGATATTTTAGTCAATGGCTCTCATTCTAGTGGGGTTAGGAGGCTTCAGCTTTCATGTGGTGTGTTCTATGTATCCAAAATAAACTCAGTACGAAAAGTAGTGAGTGGTTCATGCAGAATTTAGCTCTTTTCTATTTGAATCGTTCATTCTGGGCTACAAACTTATATTCTTACAAAAATATGTTGTCAACAAGAACAAAACAAAAAGTGTCCTTTAACGAGTTGGTTTAGAATTTATAGCCTGGTGGCCTCATTACATACGGGATGATAACATACCCCTATCAGTTCCAGCTGGCTATAACGACATTAAATTAAGTGATAAAATTTGTTACCACGAACACCGACGCCAGCCAGCACGACACTTAACATGATCCCTGTTAACGTTACAAAGAAACAGTCACAACACCAGTCACGAACCTGTAACTATAATGTGGCAAAAGAAAGACAGAAATGTTAAGAGATTGGGGTGGTTGTGTAGTGAGTGTCGACCCACACACACATTAAATGAGAGTCTGGTATGTAACATGACAAGTTAACTGAAAATCAAGAGAGTATCTTGGCCTCCAGCGGTAATGTAAATAAACGACCTACCAACAAATTTCTTCCTAAAGTGAACAAAATTTTAAGTTTAATCCCGTCTTTGAAGTTATTTAAGACAATGGCCTCGAATTTATGAGATAACTGTGTGGTTGGTTTTAATATATAAGATAAAACATGTGTACGTAACAAATAGATATGCTAGGCCTCACAATTTCCTTTAATATATCATAGAAGCCACACAACCACAACACTGCTAAAGCTGCCTCCCGAAAGCTGGGAATGCTGTACAGATGCCGTAGCTACTTCATTCCTGAGCAGTTGCTTCAGGTTTATGAATGATTCATACGTCCTAACTTGGAGTACTAATCTCATACTTCGGATGGTTCTTCCTCTGTCCACCTGTTAGATAATGTGGAATCAAAGGCATTTCATCTTATTAAGTCTCCTCCATTAGTCGATAATCTCTCTTCCGTTTCTCTTCGCCGCAATGGTCGGTGGATTTGGCATCCTGTGTACCGCTGGCAAGGCTGTGGCCTCGTAACACTCATCTTGCTCGCGCTGCCCACCGTTTCTGTGTGAACGTCAGTCATTGTCAGGATGAGTAGCAACTTTAAGGCTTCGTTGGTTTGGTGGTGGTTCATTTGGATTTTGTTAGTGTTTCGGGTTAGGTTCGAGTTAGTCGATGAGTTTACAGTAGGTGAGAGGTGTGTGAGGGTTGCTGGCAGCAAGGGTCGCCCTCGATAATCGTGTATAAGGGAAAGTGTTCCCGCTGTATTTTGTCTGGCAACGTTACTAAAGAGGTATGTCTCCAGTGTGGTATTTAAGTTGTGGACAAAGTATTATTTCGAATGAAAAGGACATGGTGGTTGTTGCTAGGTATTAAGTTGGGTTGACTGGTTTTTGCAGTTAACGAGTGTGCTGGAGCAGAGGTGGCTGTCCTGGAGACCGGTGTTGTGGCCTGGCAGGGAGTTGTCTCTCGTCGTGTTGTGTCGACGGTATACGCCCAGTGCCATTCCAACAATTGTCAATCAATTCGGCAGTTACTAATGACGTTCATGACTGAGAAGAGCGGATACAATACGTCAGTCTGTGAACTAAGATTCCTACGTGTACAAATAGAACAGCTCCAACTACCGAACGAACTAAGGGGTAGTTTAGGTCTTATTGTTGGGTAAGAATTACTTGTTTGTGTACATACCAATTTATATTATGTACATGTATGTTGTAGTTGTTTTATAGGAAAAAAAGTTTAATTTCTTTGTTTTTTATTTATCCATACGGTACCACTCCTTATCTCTAGCCTTTTTATTTTATTACACTTCTATTAAGTTCCATGGTCCTGTCTAGTGTGTGAGTAAGTCACACACTAAATAACACCCTCACAGTCACACTAAAATAACCCGTTATAGTACATCTTTCTTTCCTCACACAGCCAAACTGTGGAATGTTCTGCCGCCTTCTGCGTTTCCATCCTCTTACAACCTGGTTTTCCGACATCTTCGCGGTGTAGTTTAACATAGTCTTCTTCTTTTCTAATTTTTTTTATTTATATATTTTTTGCTCATATGTTTTCGCCCCCTTGTGGGTCATGACCCTGTGCCCGGATGGGCTATTACCCGTAAACAAAAAACAAACATAATAATAATAATAATAATAATAATAATAATAATAATAATAATAATAATAATAATAATAATAATAATAATAATAATAATAATAATAATAATAATAATAATAATAATAATAATAATAATAACAACAACAGAGTTGGTGATAAGAAAGACGAGGGAGGGAGGGAGTACATAAGCTTCACATATCGCTAACCAACTCGGGAAATTCATTAACGTTTAAACATGTGGTTGTTAAGTGGATGTTTTTTCTACTTCCATAAAAAGTGAAAGTGGATACAGTACACTAAAGACAAACACTTTGTGTACGGGTTCCCTTCCGAGATGAATAAAATCGTCCGGCGTTAACTAAATAAAATATTAAAAGTGGCGTCCCCGGGGTGAAGCAGGCATGGGCAATTAATTAACTTAGCTTAACTAGTCAATTTTTAAAATAACACTTTAACTTAACTTAATCGAAACTTTGTCAAATTAATTGATTAACTTCGATTATTTATCAATTAACTCCTTAGAAAAAATAGCAAACAATATACAACACACCAGCCCTTGCGGCCAGTGAGTATCCATACTGTTGACTTTCCTGTACAGTACACGAAACGTTCGTAGCCCTGCCTGCTGCTTCTCAGTTGTCGTTGTAGTGTCCATGTGATAAACACGCTCAAAGGACGAGGTGTATATTATAATATTTTTTGCAAGTTGAAAAGGCTTAAAAGTTGAAACATGAGACAAACATTTTCGTATACACATTATGGTAATGAACATAATGAGGTTATCAGGGTGTTTGTGGAAAAAGTTGCAATTGTTATGAACGGTGTTGAGGTAATTTGGTAAACCATAATTTGAATATCTGACTTGAACTTAGGAGTTTGCAATTATTTGAGTAGATAACCTTGGTCTTAATTGTAATGCAACGAATGAGTGCAACATGATTCTCATTTATTTTGAGATCAGTACAAATTATCTGAACATAGTGTAGAGGTCGAGTCATGAATGTGAATAAAAT
This sequence comes from Homarus americanus, assembly GCF_018991925.1. Taxonomy (NCBI): domain Eukaryota; kingdom Metazoa; phylum Arthropoda; class Malacostraca; order Decapoda; family Nephropidae; genus Homarus; species Homarus americanus. Next base: position 1,481,805 of record NW_024732867.1, on the reverse strand, counting down.
GAACAAATATAGAGAAGGATGTATTGACTAGGCATGGGGCAATTAATTAATTTAATCCTTAACTTAACTTATCTTAATCGAAAAAATAATAACTTAATTAGTTAATGTTAAAAAAAACAGATTAACTTAACTGCAAAAAAATGAAAATTAACTTAACTAGTTAAATTTGAAACTTAATCGCCCCATGCTGGAGTGAAGGGGTAAGTGGAGACAGTCTAGTAAAGCTCCGTACACTTCCCCAGCTGCTGTAAAATTAGGCGCCCATTCTATATTTGGGTCCCGTAGGAGCGTCCCAATCAGTGGCTGTCGTTGGACAAGCAACTGTTGGTCAGAACGCGAGATTAATAATGGTTGCCCCTCGTGTAACGAGGATGGCCGGCCCAAGGTCCACCTAGGTGTGAATTTGTTTAAGGTGTAGAAGCTGTCGCCAACGCAACAACCACACCCTGAGTCAACGAGTTGCATGACCCAGTATCAAGGAATAGTCCGAGAAGACCGGACAACTCGCCTACTGCACTGGCTAACCATTACCCCGGAATACGATCCGAAAATCGATTAACATCCAGGTTCCCCTTTAGTGCTGGGTAGACAGAGGGAAATGGCGTAAAGAAACTTGCCCATAGTTTCACCCTGCCCGGGGATCGAACTAGCGTTCGCTTGCTTGCTTGCGAGGCGAAGATGCTGACCCATTACACCACAGGTCGCCATACATACATACATACATACATACGTACATACATACATAAAATACATAAATACATACATTCCAGACTAGTCACAAAGATATCCGGCTTTTGCCAGTTAAAAATAAAATGAGCAATTTGCATAACAAAAGATTCAGGTCTTCCTCACGTCCAAGAAAAAACAAAAAACGGTGAATTACACAAGAAAAGAAAAAAACGAATTCCTAAAAGAAAATCCACTTTCTTGGACCATCGATTTTGTAGTTGACGAAGACACAAGTATTAAAAAAGAAGTGAGTTGCCGACTGTGAGTAAATCCCAGAAGTAAAAGCAAAGCATAATAGGGTAATTAAACTCTAAACTGACTTGAGGATACCCTGAAAAAACCCTCTAAATACATGAAGTTAAGAAGTTAGTGGGAGGAGGTGGGTTGGAGATGTGAGGGAGCGGCCGCCAGAATGAGGCAATTCCGTCGCCACAACTTGCCCGTCCGGGAATATGAGGCTATTTATTCACATGATTTAAAAACTTTCCTCACTAAACAACTTTCAAGTCAAAAGTATCAAGGTGTTTACAACAGTGAAGACAATAACGTGGGGGATTATGGTCGAAAGTGTAGTGTATTGTATGTGTTTGCTTTAATACAATATAGTTTACATAATATAGTGCACGTCTGGTATCGTCATCTGCTGTTATCCATGTATATTTCAGGGATATGAAAGAATAGACATGTATGTATATGGATAAATGCATATCATATATACACGAATTTTATGCCAAAGGGGAATTTTAGTTTCTACCTGATATTTACGAAAATTCTAACTGATGTGTATTGAAGGAATCATATAGATAAACCTAACACAAAGTATAAGAGAATGTTTGGAGTAATAACCTAACCTAACCTAACCTAACCTATACAGCATAGAATCATGTCGGATGTTAATAAAATTGGTGGGAAAGAAATTATGGTTTTACTTTGATCTGTTTTCACTATGATATTATCTTGAGCTTTAAATATTCCTCTCAAACTATTCTTTATGTTTATGTTTGCCTAATAACTATCAAACTCGACATCGAAATATTTATGTTCATTCCACTTTAATACGATAGAAAAACTACGTATTTAGCGTACTATTAGGGATGGAACTCAGTTGGTGTGATAACTCATCTACAGGGCACAAACACACGAATCAACAACTCATCAGAATTTACAGTAAAAAGGAAATCAGATTCACCTACACACTTTTTACTTTAGGACTAAAAATATAAATCGCTTCAAGCATGAGTCGTTCACCTACACCTGTTACTCTAGTCTCATTGTATCCTTATAATACTGTTTGCGTTATTAGAGTATTACTTCAACAGTGTTAATGCCTGCTATATCAATCATGGATGTATTTGAATATTCCTCTAATAATGATAATGTCGGTAATAATTTTCCTGCTTTCTGTATTATTGTAATATTGCTAATTGGTGTAATATTAATCGTGTCATTACTGTCATTCTGATCTTGTATGACCGTATTATGGCAGTAATAGTCCTTCACGCCATTATGATATTGAACGCGTATTACTATAATATTTAATATTAATTATGTAATATTGTATATCACGACGACTTTAATCATCTATGTACTGTTCTACTGTTATGGGGTGATCGTCCTAATTCCTGTTTTATATTAATGAACAGAGAGGAAAACCGAGTTAGGAATAGTCGTAAAATTTCAAAAAGCAAAGCTGCCAATATCTTCATATAATTATGTTCTACTACAACTATTATTACTACTATTACTATTACTAGTGTTGCTCCTATTATTACTACTATTTATTTAAAACAAAAAAAATATTCCCAAATGGCCTACAACTTCCCCTTATAGCCACACCCTCTCCACACATTACCTAACTATCATAATACAAAAATCAACCCTAGCTGAGTTAGTTAAGCCGCAGATATATACGGCATTCGGTAACTGTTGACCCTTAATCCGTGTCTGTGACTGTCGTTGGTTTAGGGGCATAAGATCTTGTTCCCCTCAGGCACAGCAGAGCAGACCTGAGCAAAGAGATAGATAGGCGACAACTCAACCACGCCACGACGAAACTGAGATGATGCTTTCGTTCTGATAACACCTCAGCCAAACTGGCACTTTGCACTAGGTCCCATCCCACCTGATGTTATGAACACCGGTGAAGTGACGCTGCCTTGGTCCAAGTTCTGGATTCTCTATGCATAAATTTTGTTCTTTTCGTTCTCGTTTCTTCTGTGAGCAGCCTCAAGAGTTAGGTCACAGTGACATACAGCCAGGGGATAGAATATCCTGAAATCGCAGAAGGCTACAGTAGCTGTCCCCTCGTCCAGAAGACTCGAGCACTGATGTCCACACGGGCTTCATTAGTTTACTTGGCAGTTGGGCAGTCCAGTGAATGAAACAATCTCTATCCTGTGGGAGAAGAGTCGGTTCCAAAGTGACGTCCTGGCATATCTTCTTCAACATGTTTGCTGCAAGGCCCCTTACTTCCTTGTGCCTCATGCAAAGGAAACCTCCCTTCTTGCACAACATGGCATGGTTGATATCGTAGGATATTCCATGCAAACATTGGGCGGGGATGCCTTCCACTGACCACCCGTACTTGTTTACTAAGAATTGTAGCCAATTTAAGGCACCCCTTCGTGTGCTACCTCTACTTTATTCTTCATGATCTCTGGCAATTGTTGCATCAGTAGTTGAAGTTGTTACCTTTGAGTGTGCTGCCGTTCTGTCGTAATGGAACTTCGAATTTTACGTAGTTCGTTGGTGTCTTCATCACTCACGACATTTGAGATACTATGTGCACAGTGAGGGCTCCCGTGAGCTTCATAGGGTTCTGATGTTCCATGACTGCAAGTTCCTTGGATTAGCGATTCCATTCATCCTTATCTCGGTGGTAGTGCAAAGTGGAACCTTTCTGCTCGGGTAAGGTGGTGGCTTTTCTGCAGAACAGAAGAGAGGTCCGATGTCAGGGATAGTACGCATCAAGTAGTTCCATCGAATTTTGACTCCGTGGGTGAATGCTGCAAATGCCACATGAGGCTAAGTTTTAGCAATTTCTGACACAACCTGGATTTCCTTGACCCACTCGTTTACTTTCCATTTACATATCCTTTACCCTTCCTTCCTTATTTTGATCTCACTTCCGTTGAAAACCTGTATGGCCCGGTAATGTTCTGGCTTCACAATGATGAAGGATTTACTGGTATTTGAGTGGCACCCTTTTTGTGGACCACATGATGTTACCAGTTCCCACCACTTTTTTTATATCCTCTTTTTATATTCTCAACTTTTACTGCCCATGTGAAGTCAACAGCATATACTGGCTGTTTGACCTTGGTTTTCTCATAATTCAATGTGTGTTGAAGAACGGATAGGTCAAATGCATACATTGCCGTGGAGACTGGGTCTCCCTGTGTCGTTCCCTCGGCTGACTGTTTAGCAGTATCTCTATCAAGGGCCTTTAAGCTCGTTATATAGAGGTCTATCGGGTTCCTGTAGGTATCTTTCACATATTTTGTCAAGCTTGGACACTTACTTGATCTTGGTGTTGTGCATTGTAATGTTGCGGTTGGGAACGTTGAGAGTGATGGAAGCATCTACCAGTCATGCTCCTCAAATATGACAGCTTATCCCCCTACCTGATGGGCGGCTCATACTTACAGGTTCCATGCTTGCTGCACTGACATAATTTTTGACCACCTCCATTATGACATCATCTTTCACTACCTCCATTATGCATTTACCAATTTCTTCTTCTTAGTACTTCCCCCACCTCTTTAGGTCTACGTCCTGGATGTTTTTCCAAGGGAATGAGGCGGTTGACCGTTAGAACTTGTAAATGTTGACAGCAAGAGATTGCCAACTTTCTTGTAAGGGCGGCAATGGCGTTTCAAACCTCGTTCGCTGCATTGCCAAACTTGTTACTGCTAAGGATGACTCTCCATCCAATTCCATCCGGGCCAGATGGTCCGGCCCCTCCCTGGGTCTTCAGTGTGTTTTTTTTCCCTCAGACCACCTCTCTTGTTATTTTCTCTAACATAACTGCGTTTGGCGGAGAAAAATCATCCTGGAGTCTGATGCCTTCAACTTCGCTTGCAGGAGGGTGTTCTTCCTTTAGAAGTTTCATGATCTCTGTTTAATGGCAGCACTCCACCTGAAGACTCCTCTGTGAGAGACTTTATTGCCGAGGTCACTTTTCCAGCACGCATCTTGTTACCAAATTACCTGGCCGCATTATCTGAGCATTGCATTCTGCCTGCTGTAAAGTTCAGCCTCTCCTGTAGCGTTTTTCTTTTTGCTCAATTAAGAGATCATCAAGGTCCCACTTTTGTTAATCTTTTCTTAATTGTTGACACATTCTCCTCGTGTTACTTTTTGAGTGTGTTCTCGTGTTCTCTGGCTGAAGTGATGGGGTATTATTGCCAGTATTTGGAGATCTAGTGGCACTAGGGGAGTGTCGAGGATGTAGTTATTTATGAGGCGTGTGGTCTCCCTAACCTTTTGGGGGGGGGGGGGAGGTGGCCCCACATTTTGGCAGTTCAAATAAGTTTGCTGCGAACCACCGGGCATTTTTGAGTAAGCTTCTTTAACCCACACCTCTGCCTTTTCACCCGACATGCACACCTATTTGATGACTGCCTGTCATTTTCATCGTGCATTTCTCCCCTGTTTGGCGCAGCATTTCTTGGCTCTTCATTTTTCAGACTGAGTGGACTCACTGCTATCGTTCAGAATGCCCTCTGCCGGTGTTGTCAGGGCATTATCCACTGTGTCCTCCCGTGACTGATCTCTACCCAGGGGATTCTGGCAGCTGTTCCCCTTCCTGCACCCCACACAACGATAGTTATTTCTCACACATTCACAATTTATGCGATTTTGGTTCCGGCTTTAACAGATGCAGTGACAGTTTCCTGCCATGGTATTGCACGCTTGCTACGGATAGAATGTGGTGGATCGAGAATGAGGGGAAGGGAAATCTGGAGCAGATGGATAGTGGAGGGAGTGTGGTATATTTATGAAAGGTCCGTTGGGGGGGGTACACCCACAGCTTACAACCAGCTGGGGTTAAATGTATTCGAGTGTTACACTGTTATGTTGAGGGTATCCATTATTTTCATTAACAATATCAGACGTCGGTCAGAATGAGATAATGAGGGAGAACAGGGCTGTCAGTGATGAGGAGGATAGTTACTGGGGAGGGAGGATAGCTGGAATGGCTAACGGGTGAGCCGGGGAGGCAAGCAAGCATGGGATAGGGTAGGGCCGGTAAGCTGTTTAGTGCCTGTGTCGACGGAGCGGCCAGCCAACCAGGAAACAAGCTCCATGAAAATCACCCAAAATAGCTATCGCAAGACACATCTTTAACACACTACTATCTTTGCCAGCCAGTAGCAAGGCGGTCAAGCCCACTTCCTTCTACCGCCTAAATTTCTTCAATTTCTGATTTATTATTCCCCTTCCTCCCTCCTATAATCTTCTGTCACCTCCTTCTTTCTCTCCCCCCCCCAAAAAAACACACAGACTGGAGGTAATTAAATTACCATACTATGGTAATTTGGTATATGCCACTGTAGGGCACCCTACCGACACTAGCGCCTCCAGTGCTAGAATCACAAATCAACAGGACCATAAATAATTGTCAGAAATATATCTTCAGAGGGCTCACTGGTGGATGACGCACTGAACACTTAATGGACTAAATAATATACTTTTGATGATGATTTTCAGATGCCACGCTAACTATCTTGAATTTAGCTGAAAAACACGAGCCTACCACTACAGGTCTCACCACCTCCACGCCGCTACTACTACTAAATCTTCGCCGCCATTTTATTACTTTAAAATTAAATATCCTAATACAAAAGTAGCTATCCTAGCTGTGTTGAGTTAGTTGAGACGCAGATCTATGCGGCATTCAGTGACTGTTACCTCATAGTCAATATCTGCGACTGTTGTCGGCTTTGAGCCATTGCTCGTTCCCTGAGGCAGAGCAAAGCAGACCTAAGGAGAGAGAGAAGGACAGTCGACATCTCATCCAGGCTGTAACATAACTTCTGGGTTGCTGCTTCTGTTCGGATAGCACCTACTACTACTACTTTTTTTTTTTTTTAAACGTGGCCCAGCCTCCCCAATAGCCACACCTTCGCCACCATTTATTTACCTTAATATTAAATATCCTAATACATAACCATCCTATCTGTGTTAATTAGTTGAGCCGCAGATCGATGCGGCATTCGGTGACTGTAGCTCATAGTCGATATCTGCAGCAGTTGACGATGCAGAAGCTCTCGTTCTGAGGCAGAGCAAAGCCGACCGAAGGAGAAGGACAGTCGACATCTCATCCAGGCTGTGACATAACTTCTGGGCCTGCTTCTGTCGGAGATCAGCTCCGCGAGTCTGGCGTAGAAACATCTTGCGCTTGGGCCCATCCACCAGAGGTTGTGAACACTAGGGGAGGTGAAGCTGCCTTGATCGACATTTTGAATTCTCTCCCCATATGCCCTTCTCTTGTCGTTCTCGTTCCTCCTGTGCAGCATCGAGAGCTAGGTTACGGTGACAACGGCCATGGGATCAAAAATCCTGATGTCGAAGAAGGCCTGCTGTCCCCGCGTCCAGAATCCTCGAGCACTGACGTCCACAGGCTTCGTTAGATGTTTGAAGTCCTGTGTTGGAGGATCTCGCCATCCAGTGGAAGGAGGGTCGTTCTACCATGACGTCCCGGCAGGTTTCCTTCAACATATTTGCTGTGAGATCCCTTACCTCGTCATGCCTCATGCATATGAAGCCCCCTTCTTGCAAACCATGGCGTGATCGCCATCATAGGAATAGCCAACACGCATTGGGAGGGCAAACCATCTACTGCAACCGTACCTTAGAGCAATGGCATCTGTAACCCAATACTACTACTACTACTACACTACTACTAATAATAATAATAATAATAATAATAATAATAATAATAAAAATAATGATAATAATGATGATAATAATAATAATAATAATAATAAAATAATAATAATGATAATAATAATAATAATAATATCCCTAATGTTTGTAGACTGCATCTCCAAAAACAAATATTTAAAAAGTTGATACAGACAGAGACCATCTTGAAAGACTTTTAAAACGGAAAATAAAAATTAATTAAAGAAAATAACTGAAAAGCCTCGTTAGATTTGGTATACCAATCTATATGTGATGACTTAAATATACAAGCAAATGTAGCGAGCGAGTGAGCAAAAAACTTCTAACGAGATCTCAGATGAGAGGAAGGTGTGCAAGACAGGTGGTAGCTGTGAATATGGTGAAAGGTGAGACTGAATGGTGGGATGCGTGTCGCCTCTCCTTGGGTGGTTATACAATATTCATAGCTGGTGAAGCAGTGAAAGGGATGATGAATGTACGTACACATGACTTGAGGGCCTTGGATAAGTAAGGGTGGAAAGGATTTGAAGTTGTGGGGCGTTGTTAGTCAATCCTGATGATCCGGTGATGTATGAGAGGGGCGCTAATGGAATAACATGATACGGTGAGGCACTGCATCTATTAATTAACTGACAAAAGCGTGCAGCTTATAAGGAAATGACAGAGGTGAGCAGCTGATAACCATCTGACGAAGGTGTAGATGATAACGAGCTGGCAAAGTTGTGCAGCTGATGACGAACTGGCGGTGGTGTGCAGCTTATAAAGAAATGACAGAGGTGAGCAGCTGATAACCATCTGACGAAGGTGTGCTGATGATAACCACCTGACGAAGGTGTGCTGATGATAACCATCTGACGAAGGTGCAGCTGATAACCATCTGACGAAGGTGTGCAGATGATAACGAGCTGACAAAGTTGTGCAGCTGATAACGAACTGGCAGTGGTGTGCAGCTTATAAAGAAATGACAGAGGTGAGCAGCTGATAACCATCTGACGAAGGTGTGCAGCTGATAACCATCTGACGAAGGTGTGCTGATGATAACGAGCTGGCAAAGTTGTGCAGCTGATAACGAACTGGCAGTGGTGTGCAGCTTATAAAGAAATGACAGAGGTGAGCAGCTGATAACCATCTGACGAAGGTGTGCGATGATAACGAGCTGGCAAAGTTGTACAGCTGATAACGAACTGGCAGTGGTGTGCAGCTATAAAGAAATGACAGAGGTGAGCAGCTGATAACCATCTGACGAAGGTGTGCAGCTGATAACCATCTGACGAAGGTGCAGATGATAAACGAACTGGCAGTGGTGTGCAGCTTATAAGGAAATGATAGAGGTGAGCAGCTGATAACCATCTGACGAAGGTGAGTAGCTGATAACCATCTGACGAAGGTGCTGATGATAACGAGCTGGCAAAGCAGCTGATAACGAACTGGCAGTGGTGTGCAGCTTATAAGGAAAATGACAGAGGGTAGCTGATAAATCATGTGACGAAGGTGTGCTGATGATAACCATGTGACGAAGGTGTAGATGACAACCATCTGGCAAAGGTGTGCAGATGATAAACGAACTGGCAGTGGTGTGCAGCTTATAAGGAAATGACAGAGGTGTGCAGCCGATAACCATCTGACGAAGTTGTGCTGATGATAACGAGCTGGCAGTGCAGCTTATAAGGAAATGACAGAGGTGAGCAGCTGATAACCATCTGACGAAGGTGTGCAGCTGATAACCATCTGACGAAGGTGTGCAGCTGATAACGAACTGACAATGGTGTGCACTTGAAAGAATGTAATAATGTGAGTTATGGCAAGATGAGAGAAGATGAATCCACGAGATGAAATATACAGGTCATAGGTGACACGACCAAGTAAAGGCAAGTAAACTTCGATAAGGGAAAAGGTTTAGTATTTATTTGAGTACACTGACTGAGAGCTGTATGGGAAGACTAAATGAAAATATTAAAGGAACAGAGTAATCATGTCTCCATAATTTACCAAGACATTCGATTTATTTTTTTCCGTGATCTTTCCTAGAATTTGTTATCGGCTCTTTACTACGAATATTAACTATCCTTGCATTTATGGAACACATTTTTAATCCTACTTAATCTCCAGTCTCAAGTCATCCTCGCCATTAATGATCCGACTCTCACTAACAAATTTCTGTATGACTTTCAGAGTTCATGGTTCCGTGTCCTGCATCTTTCATTACAGCATTTACTTTATTAATGGTGAATCTCCAGATATATTTAATGTATTAAAGTATTATCCTTCGACTCTTATTTCTACAGACACTCTACGACCCTACATGCTCTCTTAATACTAGTCACCAATCTCTTGTAGCTCCACACATACTGTACAACTACCTTTCTCTCACCTCTTTATTTTTTTCTCCTTCAGGAAAATTAATTCACTTCCTCAAAAGATCTTCTCCCTTCTAAGTATAACGACAAGTTCTTTACAAAATGGAAATACAGGTAGAGTTCCTTAAAAACTCTAGGTGAGCATTTCTTCTGAGGTTAGAGACCCGTGATACGCGTCGATGCTCTGGTCATCTCCCCTTCGGTGGTTACTGAGAATGAATAAAGGAGTTTTGTTCTAGTGTTTAAACCTGGAAAGGATATTTCAGGGAAGCGTTATCCTGGGAAACACTACACACACACACACACACACACACACACACACACACACACACACACACACACACACACACACACACACACACACACACACACACACACACACACACACACACACACACACACACACACACACACACACACACACACACACACACACACACACACACACACACACACACACACACACACACACACACACACACACACACACACACACACACACACACACACACACACACACACACACACACACACACACACACACACACACACACACACACACACACACACACACACACACACACACACACACACACACACACACACACACACACACACACACACACACACACACACACACACACACACACACACACACACACACACACACACACACACACACACACACACACACACACACACACACACACACACACACACACACACACACACACACACACACACACACACACACACACACACACACACACACACACACACACACACACACACACACACACACACACATCATATATCATATATCAGTCAGCCCTCAGTGAGTCAAAACTTTCAAGTGAACAGTGTAATGAGTGGTTACCAAACAGTGATCCGATGGTGCATTCCAATGAAAATACAAAAACAAGCGTCATTCTCAGCAGTGTAATACCAGACCGTGGGCACTTTGTTGGTCACTTTCAAAGTGCCAGTGACAAGGACCACCACTGTGTTTACATATACCGTGGGTATTGTGTCGACGACCTTTAAGTGCCGGACACAAGGACTCACACTGTTTACGACTAGACAAATAATAACAGATGTCTACAAGTGTCAGTGGCCCTCAAAGCGCCGCCAGTGAGTTTATGGCCACCGCGGACAAACACTTCCGTCCGTCCACAACAACAGATATCAATAGATGTCCACTAGTCACGTACTCTCGACGTGCACTGTACAATTTAAAGCATGGGAACGGTTATCCTGCTGGCAGTGTTATAGCGCGACTAAAATCACCGATCATATTCCATGCTCGCAGCCGTAAACAACTATGTCATATAAAAAAGCCAAGAAGGACCATAACCCCCCACTAGAAAACCAAAGAAGCCAACTCCTGACAGACCGTACCAATACACAGAAGTTCCACGAATATGGTACGATCTCCCATCTTTACTACTCTCCAACGTCACTTCCTTAGCTAATAAATTTGACGAACTGGCAACCACAGTCCGATCAGTCACTGCCAACGTCGTTGCCATATGTGAAGTTTGGCAAATTGTTCCTGAAACGTGCCACATTGAGGATATCAATTCTTTCATTACCTCCGTTCACATGGACGCGGAGTGGGTATTGTCCTCTTTTGTCAAAATGAACTACGCCCGTCACGCCTGGATGTTTTAGTCCCAGCTGATGTGGAGGCATTATGGGTACGTGCTCTGCCACGTGCACACCCGCACCACACTGCCTCTGTCATATACTGTGTGACATACCATCCACCTCGCTCACCCACCAGAGACACTCTTATCAATCACCTCATTACCACCTCAGAGTTAGGTACCCATGTGCCAAGCTATATTATGTGGGAATTATAATAAAATCGACTACCCTGATAACCAGGACCAGCTGCTACTATCACAAATTGTGAACTTCCTCACACACGGTCAAAATACCCTTGACCTTATCTTAACTGACTTAGCAGACCAGTACCAACAACCTCAACCAATGCCTCCTATCGGGTATATCACACACCTATCAGTGCTCTGGTCTCCAGCTGCCACTACCAGTTAAGTACAGAGACCCTACATCAAGACCTACAGGCCGATTACCGACTCTGCAGTGCGTCTCTTCGAGTAGTGAATAGTTCACCATCCCTAGACTGAAGTACTTAGTGTGGATGACGTATACACCAAATGGAGAAATTATACCAAAACCACCACGGAAGCTCACCACCACTTCTTCCCCGAGAATCTCATCAGATTACGCCCAGCTGGCTTGCCCTGGATTAAAAGACTTATGCTACAGAGAGACGGCGCCTTTTATCCAATTACCGCAACCGCTACAGGTCCCTTCGCAACCAAGTCATCCGTGAGATACGTACTGCCAAGAAGTCTCACTCCCCAACCAAGTTGCAAAACCTGAAGCAGACCAACTTCACTCAGTAAGCTTAAATAACTCTGTGGACTAAACAATAAGACACACCCCCTCCCCTTCCTTAGCCATCTCATTAATGGTGACGCAGCTGAGCAATCAAACAACCATTTCGCAACTATATGCCAGACGCTCCCCGGCTTGACACAACCAGTACCACTACGTACACTCGGAAACCATATTCTCTAGCCCACCTGGGTCGGTGCTGGAGGTTATTACAGTGTCCTTTCTGGACGGGGGCCCACTCTAACTATCACGAGGCAACACACGCACAAAAACACAGTAATAGTACGGCTGTATAGATGACATTATGTATAAATATTGTATATTGCATTTATACTCTGTATTATCTTCATTATATATGAACACGAAGAAAAATTACCATAGGTTGTAGTTACGAAAGTATGAATGGAAATAAACACTTCCAAACCACCCAGTGAGTCCACACAACGTTTACAGCGCTTGTGTGTGTGAGCCAGACCACGATGCTTCCACCACACCCCATCATTCGCGTAACTATATGAAAAATCGCGTTTAATTTAACTACATATTTCAAAAACCTTAAATTACATGTGGATCAGTCACTCCTCATTTGACACACTTATAGTGTAATACTTTGACCATCCCACCTGGGCACATGGAGGCCCACTGTAACTCTCACGGGGCAACATGCGCACGAACACACAAGTTATGATTTGAACCCTTCCAGGCTTCACTATCATTATCATGTTATGGTCATCGTGCTCTGTATCTTGGTAACTAGTCATAGTATCAATACATGACAGTGTTATTAGAATAATATTGTAACTTTTTACCTACAGTTATTGTTGTAAATCATGGACAGGAAGGATACATAAATTGTAATATCAAGTGTTTGGTTTGCTCAAAGCCACCCTAAGTCAGACAACGCGTCACACAAAGTTGCATTGTGTGTGTGTGTGTGTGTGTGTGTGTGTGTGTGTGTGTGTGTGTGTGTGTGTGTGTGTGTTCTGTAACATTAAGCTTCATCCTTAGTAGGTAAGATGTTGCATAAAGAGGTTTCTCCCATTCGTCATTGTGAGCATCGTCCCAGAGCACATTGTTTCCATCAAAACCATGGTTCATCCTTATTTCCCTTCTTCCGTGTAACTATATCCATATGGCTAAGTGCTTGCTTTTCATTTCTTAATTTACCAAAATAATGTGGATCAGTTACTCGTTATTTAAGACACACATGTACTTAGAGCATCAAAATTGTTTTGTAGGCATGACTATTGGTTAATTGAAACCCCAAAAATATTTTTCACATTTATTATGCATAAACATTGTAAACATGTCTATGTGATTATTGGAGTATATATCATATATTTAATGTCTGGACAGATTCCCAAGAGTTATGCATATTAATGCATAGATTTTGTAAGCATATTTATGTGAAGTGATGTAAAACCACATGTAATTTAAGGTTTTTGAAATATGTAGTTAAATTAAACACGATTTTTATAAAGTTATGCGAATGATGGGGTGTGGTGGAAGCATCGTGGTCTGGCTCACACACACAAGCGCTGTAAACGTTGTGTGGACTCACTGGGTGGTTTGGAAGTGTTTATTTCCATTCAAACTTTCGTAACTACAACCTATGGTAATTTTTCTTCGTGTTCATATATAATGAAGATAATACAGAGTATAAAATGCCATATACAATATTTATACATAATGTCATCTATACAGCCGTACTATTACTGTGTTTTTGTGCGTGTGTTGCCTCGTGATAGTTAGAGTGGGCCCCCGTCCAGAAAGGACACTGTACTAACCTCCAGCACCGACCCAGGTGGGCTAGAGAATATGGTTTCCGAGTGTACCTACCAGCCCTCTTCCCATGACTTGGTACATGAATTTGAAGTAGCAAAACGTCTGGACAAACTGACGTTAAAGCGCTGCTCCACCCCAATTGGCTTGCCAATGACACTCTACAAGGAGTTCTCCCAGGAACTAGCTAAATCCCTCGTCTCCATCATCAATGCTTCCCTCAGCCAAGCAAGATGCCCATCTGACTGGAAGACCTCATATGTGTCACCAGTGCCCAAGTCAACCAGCGCACAATCCTTAAATGAGCTACGACCCATTGCCATAACCCCAATACCCAGCTTATTCTGCAAAAGTTTCGTGATTGACTGGGCTTATGCTGATATTGCAGGCGCCCTAGATCCTCAGCAATTTGGCAATATGAAAACTTCTTCCGCCACTCACTCACCTGTGGCGTCCCACAAGGCACCAAGATGGGACCGCTCTGCTTCCTTATGCTTATCAATGATGCCCTAAAAGAAACCTCTGCTTGCTGGAAATATGTCGACGACTCCACCATTGTGATCAGTGTCAACAGCTCGGCTCCTGATTTCACCCCCCTCCAGAATTTATTGAACAGTCTCCAAAATTGGGCCACCAACAACCACGTCACCATCAACCATACTAAGACCATGGTTATGCACATCAACCTCCTCTCCGATCTCGTCCTACCTCCCTCCATCACTTTGGGCCCCAACACACTCCAGGTTGTGGACTCCACTTAGCTCCTCGGCGTCACTATAGATAACAAACTAGATTGGAAAACACACGTCGGTAAAGTTGTCAAATACGCCAGTTTTGGTCTCCACCTCCTCCGCCGACTCAAATCCCTCGGATTTCCTGCGCCCGAGTTCTAAAGTGCTTACTCAACATTCATACTTCCCAAGCTTACCTGTGTCTCCCTTGCATGGTCTTCCTGCCTAAATGCCAGACAAAGTAAACACCTAGAAAAGTGCAAAAGAGGGCATGGAAGATTATTCTCTCCCCTCCAGACTCTACATATCAAGAAGCGCTCAACACACTGACCCTCTCGATTCTCTCTGACCATCACCACGAGCCTCATCGGCAAATTTGGTGAGAAGCTTCTGCACCACCCTTGACACCGGCTCCTACTTCCACCCGAGATCCCTCGTCCGCGAATTCTTGTTCGACACCACAATCGCATCCAGCTCATACGAGCACGTCCTGATTGCTATAAGAACTGCCCAGTCCCAACCATTGTAAAAATTATCTACTCATAATCAAACAATTCATTCAATCCCAGTCAATCTTACCTTTTTGCACTGTCACTATGTTGAAATGCCCTGTACTATAACCTCCTCCCTATCTAGTTAGTATATTATTATTACACACGTATCCTGACCACCAGATTTCAAGACCTATTTGGCACTGCTCACGCAGCCGTCTAGGCCAATTAGTTGGCCCATACCCCCATCTCCCTCCCCTAAACCCCTCCTCCCTACCGGAAAATCAGTAAATTCCCGCCAAAAGTGACATGTTAGTTTCGGAAAGAAGTGGAATCAGTGTTGAACAGTGATGAACAGTGTTTAGACCAGTGAAATCAACACTAAACAGTAACAGTTTCGAGTCGTGGCTAAGTTAACCGTCAAACCCACCTGTGAAGTCCTAAGACACCCAGATATAACAACCCCTGGGAACCGACCCCCATCTCCTGATCAGGCGGGATAGTGTTAATCTGTCCATTCTGGGACCAACTGTGGGTCGGCTTTACACCTGGCCATGAGATAACACAATACCACATGGCAGAGAGTGAGATACTGTAACACCACACGATATGGTACCGCCTCCATGACACTGTAATGCAATGGTCAAGTTGATACGACGTCATGTGAAGTCCCTCATAACACCATACAGTATATGAATGAGTTACTGCAGCACCACGAAAGTTCCTGATGTCAACACCTGTGAACGAGTTACTGCACCACGTGACCTACGTGACCAGCCCCCGTCATGAACTATAAACTACAATTTGTATATTCAATTCATGTTCCTTCTCCTTTTAGTAATGAAGGCTTTTGTTCAACGACCCACCCACCTCATGGCTTTGTATGTAATAAATCATTCTGGTTAATGTATATTTTCAGCCTTTTGGTTTCTGAACTTATTCAATAAACCATGTGTGTGGTGTTATCTCATCGAAACTACGAATTAGTGCGTACGTAAAAGAAAATATATAGACGAACATATAACAAATTCTTAAGTGAATATTATAATAATATGGAAAATATTACAGAAAATTGAGGAATAATTAGGTTCAAGGCACGGTTTCCTTGCAACATGTTGACAGCTTCATCAAGTGCTCTCTTCCCAAGTGCAACAGGTGATAATGATAATCAGGAGAAATTTATTATTCCATAATTTGGCATTTTCGCCACTATTTTTTTCATAATTTTATCCAAAATTAAAACTGAGCGGCGATTGATATGAACACAGGGCTTACCTCTTGTCCTGAGGGTCAATGGTTTGCACCCTGGTACTAACCCAACTGTGAATTAGTGCCTATTTTTATAATTGGGAAATAAAGGCGCCTGCACAGTGCCAGTTACTCTATATGTACCCCAAAGAGGCTTCTTCTACAGTGTGCTGTATCCACACTACTTATGACAGACCATCAGACTTATGGGATCCACATTCATTATTCTCATTACCTTCTATATTATACCACATAAGTCCAGACATAACACCTCACCGTCCATAACACTGATATACAAAAAGTTCCACACATACTAAAATAATATATGTGAAATTATAAATACACACACACACACACACTTTATATATATATATATATATATATATATATATATATATATATATATATATATATATATATATATATATATATATATATATATATATATATATATATATATATATACTGTATAGGCATTATCAGTCGGATGAGACCTGGACATTAAAGAACTGGAGCACAGCTGTGACAATCATTAATATGCACCCGCGTCGTGATTATTGCTGTCGCCAGTCAAATATATTGACATTACACACATTTAGATAAGATTCCACGCGCCGAGTCTCCATAATATTTGTGTATAAATCACGTCGGATTTTGCAATTAAAATTTATTTGAAATCATGTCCACAGCGCGCGCAGTTATGTAAATATATACACATATTTCACTGCGCTCCTGTGGAAAAAATTACCCTCCCCTCCCCCCCCCCGACGTTCCGCAAAAATTTCCAACTTGCACAAAATCTTTTTCAACTGGTGAGCAATTTCTGGTCCTTCACCGCCTCTTGCCTCGTCAGTCTTCCTCACTCTCCTTCCCATCATACCCCCCTCCCTCTACCCTCTCGTCTTTTCCTCTCCTTACCCTCTCCTGCTCTGCTCCTCCTCCACCTACTCCTTCTCTCTCTCTCTCTCTCTCTCTCTCTCTCTCTCTCTCTCTCTCATTCCTCTGTCAGGGTGTGCATCATAATTACGTTCAGCCTCTGCTCCAGGAAAAACCTTTGGCAAAGATTCTTCACAAGTTAATGAGAAACCTCGCTTCCAACACCGTGGTCGAACGGGCCTTATTGCACTAATATCCAAAACTAAAACAAAAAGACAAAGAGAAAATCTTATCCATCTGGAGTGCACTCGATGCGCTGAAGGAAATTAATAGTTCATGCGCAAGTTATAGTCTGTCCATCATCGATATCTGATTAAGAAACAATTTGTTGTGTGTGTGTGTGTGTGTGTGTGTGTGTGTGTGTGTGTGTGTGTGTGTGTGTGTGTGTGTTTACATTTATTTTATTCTATAACTTTTCTTATTATCTAGTGAAAGTTAACACCCAACAACATCTCTACAATTCTCCCTACCCTGAAGTTGAAGCACACATCCAGACACAAGATAAATCACGTGGAACTATTTTCGCCGAGGTAGTGTATCTAGGATCGTTTCAGACCCGCACCATCAAAATAAGATGAAAATCAGTAAAGCAAAAAAAAAAAAAAAAAAAACACCACCCAGCGTTTGATGTGTAGACTCACTCCTGCCATGACACTCAATGACGGTATCCGAGGTTTAACCCAGCCTGATGTTGGTACTGAGCCTGATGTTGGTACTGAGCCTGATGTTAGTACTGAGCCTGATGTTAGTACTGAGCCTGATGTTACTACTGAGCCTGATGTTAGTATTGAGCCTGATGCTAGTACTAAGCCTGATGTTAGTACTGAGCCTGATGTTAGTACTGGGCCTGATGTTCTGAGCCTGATGTTGGTACTGAGCCTGATGTTGGTACTGAGCCTGATGTTAGTACTGAGTAGCTAAGCCTGATGTTAGTACTGAGCCTGAGCTGATGTTAGTACTGAGCCTGATGTTAGCCTGATGTTAGTACTGAGCCTGATGTTAGTACTGACTGATGTTAGTATGCCTGATGTTAGTACTGAGCCTGATGTTAGTACTGAGCCTGATGTTATGTTTAGTGAGCTTGTGATGTTAGTAGCCTGAGTTATACTGATGATGTAGACCTGATGTTGTGTGGAACCTGATGTTAGTGACCTGATGTTGGTACTGAGCCTGATGTTGGTGATGTTAGTAAGCCTGATGTTAGACCTGATGTTAGTACTTGCCTGATGTTAGTACTGAGCCTGATGTTAGTACTTGATGCCTGATGTTAGTACTGACCTGATGTTAGTACTGAGCCTGATGTTAGCTATGTTAGAGCCTGATGTTAGTACTGAGCCTGATGTTAGTAGCTCAGCCTGATGTTAGTACTGAGCCTGATGTTAGTACTGATGTTAGCCTGATGTTAGTACTGAGCCTGATGTTAGGCCTGATGTTAGTACTGAGCCTGATGTTAGTAGCCCTGATGTTAGTAGCTTAGCCTGATGTTAGTACTGGGCCTGATGTTAGCTTAGCTGATGTTAGTACTGGGCCTGATGTTAGTACTGGCCTGATGTTAGTAGTTAGCCTGATGTTAGTATGATGCCTGATGTCCCTGATGTTAGTAGCTTAGCCTGATGTTAGTACTGGGCCTGATGTTAGTACTGAGCCTGATGTTAGTAGCTTCCTGATGCCGCCTGATGTTAGTGATGTTGGGCCTGATGTTAGTAGATGTTAGTACTGAGCCTGATGTTAGTAGCTTAGCCTGATGTTAGTACTAGCCTGATGTTAGTAGCTGCCTGATGTTAATAGCTTAGCCTGATGTTAGTACTGGGCCTGATGTTAGTACTGAGCCTGATGTTAGTAGCTTAGCCTGATGTTAGTACTGAGCCTGATGTTAGTAGCGTAGCCTGATGTTAGTACTGAGCCTGATGTTAGTACTGAGCCTGATGTTAGTAGCTTAGCCTGATGTTAGTACTAAGCCTGATGTTAGTAGCTTAGCCTGATGTTAGTAGCTTAGCCTGATGTTAGTAGCTTAGCCTGATGTTAGTAGCTTAGCCTGATGTTAGTACTGGGCCTGATGTTAGTACTGAGCCTGATGTTAGTAGCTTAGCCTGATGTTAGTACTGGGCCTGATGTTAGTAGCTTAGCCTGATGTTAGTAGCTTAGCCTGATGTTAGTAGCTTAGCCTGATGTTAGTAATGAGCCTGATGTTAGTAATGAGCCTGATGTTGCTACTGAGCCTGATGTTAGTAGCCAGACTGATGTTATTGACAAAACGTAGAAAGGAGAGTCTTAGAGCCACACACAGACTCAGTCAAACTCTCTCTCTCACTCAGCATTTGAATGAAAGTGAATATCTCTGTTTCAGCTTCATTTTCCATCCATCGATCTCCATCTGTTTGCCCCGTTTCTCTCTTATCTTAGCTACACCTTCCAGGGCTAAGACATTCATTATTTCCTCTTCCAATAGGATAGAAACATTGAGGAGTGTTCTTGACCCCTTCTTACACAGGAATAGTCTCCTTGGTTCAGATATAGTCTCCTTCGACATGAAAGTCACTAGTTATCTTTTTCATAGGACGTCTTAGAATATTGAATCTTTTCCTTGAACGCCTTGGTTTTCACAACGCTATAAAAAAACATAGAGAGGAGTAAATTATCTACGCAACAGAAACATTTATTAACAGTGTAAAGTTGTCAAGGAATTTATAAAACTCGTGGATGATTTGCTCCCCGGGAGACCCATCCATACTGTTGACATTGTAAATATAAGAGTTCTTTGTTATGTCTCAGAGCGACGCGCACGCCGTCCCACAAGGGTTCAGTGTCTCATCTGAAAGTTTATGATCCACTCAGTGGTTTCTGTTGCTAAAATGGGAAACTAATCCCTAAATTACTAGTGCAAGTAGTTTTTAACACTAACGTACTCCATCAGCCTTCTGCAGTAGTATGTAGTTTAATGTTATGATAGGAAACACCTGTTTCTAGAGCTGATATAATTTCATCTATCAATGCGGATCTGTGCAGCATCTCTGAATGGGAAGGTTGAAACTTAGTAAAATTCAATATTAATAAAACACAATATTTACCAACTGCACTTTCCAAAATAGAAGATCTCCCACCAATTACATTTCAGAACGCAATCATTCAGCCAAATTCTAAAATAGATATACTAAGCCACACCATTTCGTCAAATGTCAGGGAAGCCACATATCCACAACATTGCTAAACCTGCCTCCCGAAAGCTGGGAATGAGGTTCAGAATGAGCAGTTGCTTCAAGTTTATAAGGGATTCATTCGTCGTAACTTGGAGTACCGATCTCATATTTGGGGTGGCTCTTCTTCTGTCCAACTATTTGATAGAGTGGAATTGGAGGAGACATTCTAAATGGATTAGGGCGTGGTTACAGGACAGGAAACAGCTAGTAAACATTAACGGCACTAAATCCAATTGGGGTATCGTCACTAGTGGAGTACCCCAAGGCTCAGTACTTAGACCATTACTATTTATTATATACATAAACGACATAGATATAGGCGTAGACAGCAACATAAGCAAATTTGCTGATGAGACTAAAATAGGGCGTGTTATTAAATATGACGAGGACTCCGAAAAACTACAGGAAGATCTAAATAAATTTTTCGCATGGTATGAAAAATGGCACATTAAATTTAATGTGAACAAATGTAAAGTACTTCGTCTAGGAGATGTAAACAGAGAAACTAGATATCAGATAAACAACATTGATATAGAAAATTCCGACTGTGAGAAAGATTTACGATTTACGAGTAATAATAAGTAGGAATCTTAAACCTAGATAATGTGTATTTACTCGAAACAAGGCTAACAAAATACTTGGGTTAAGTGAAAGGAGTGTTAGTTACAAGACTAGCAAGGTTATCCTAAAACTATAGCTTGCGCTTGTGAGACCTCACTTGGATTACGCAGTTCAGTTCTGGTCACCGTACTACAGAATGGATATATAATCCCTAGAAATAATTCAAAGGAGAATGACGAGACTAATCCCGGGCATTAGGAACCTTGCATACAGAAACAGGTAGGATGAGGAGCGAGATGATCGAGGTGTATAAATGAAAGTCAGGACTAAACAAAGGTGATATAACAAAGGTACTCAAATTATCCAACCAGGACTGAACTCGTAGTAATGGTTTTAAATTAGACAAATTTATATTTAGGCGCGAGATAGGTAAACATTGTTTTAGAAATAGAGTAGTGGACGAGTGGAACAAGTTACCAAACATCATTAACTCGAATACGCTGGATAGCTTCAAATATAAGTTGGATGGATATATGAGCGATAGGGATTGGATGTAAACGGGACTGCCCAGTATGAGCCAATAGGCCCGCTGCAGTTTCCTCCATTCTTAAGTTCTTATGTTCTTGTGTTTATGTACTGTCCGTCACCAAAGAATAATCGCACAAAGATTTAAAAAAAAAAATCATAACATTTACGTTTGTGAACCACGTTACATCACTTTGAATGAAATTATATAATTGGATTTCATCGCCCAGTGCTTCGTTGTTCTTTGAAAAACTTTATGTCTCATCTTTCTGTTTCCTCAATCAGCTATGTGTTTGTTATCGCTCTTTCTGTTCTTCATCACTGAGCATAATCATTGTGTGCATTAACATGTATGTACAGTATGCTTCATCTTGGAGGCAGTGTCACGTCTTTCTGTTCGATCGTTACGCTTCATCTCGGTGGTTTATCTCACTCTGCTTCATCTCTAGTGTTTGCTTCCCCTTTCAGTGCTTCATCTCTGTGTGCCACTTCTTTCAGCGCTTCATCTTCGTATGCTTTATATTTCTGTGCTTTATCGCCGTGTGTTTCAAGTGGCAGCGGTACTTCACCTCCCTGTGCTTCATTTTCCAGTATTTTCTCTACTTGTACTTCATCTTACAGTGCCAGCCAGCCACGCTCACCACACATAAATATCTGGTTTACCACCTCGCTCTCGGTGGGTCTCCAGAAGCCAACGTATTATTTATCCCCAAGTTACCAAAGATTTATCGGAAATATAATAAATTGTATTTGGCCTTACGTCTCCTCTCCCCCACGTTATGAAATGTGGAGTTGGGTGTCTCCTGCCCAGTGAGTTATGTGAACACTAGCAACTGGGCGGTACTAGAGACTGTCACTTGCTTTCTTTCATAATATCGGTTGGTCTTAAATTCACAGTTTGTTGTTAGTACTGTATAGAGATGAGACTAGTAAGTTATCATTAGGGTAGCGTGAGTACTATAGTTGCATTGTACATATTCTCTCTCTCTCTCTCTCTCTCTCTCTCTCTCTAAATCGAAAGCGAGTATTACCGACTATGATTTTTACCTCATTTTAAATTCCCTGTGAAGTTATTCAGGCTTAAATGAACCTATGTGAAATCGATGAGCGCGATAGTTGTCACTTGTTTACCTCGAGGTGAGCTGACAATGGGCGAGGGAGGAGGGAACATTCCATTACTTAGGATCTAGTTGAGCTTCTCAATTCCATATTTGGGTCTTGAAAATATATTGAAAGTTATTTTGTAGTATATAATAGTGTCAAATTGAGGTATAAGCTTTGAGGATAGATAGATAGATAGACAGATAGATAGATAGACAGATAGATAGATAGATAGATAGATAGATAGATAGATAGATGATTTTTCAAACAACCGTAACAATAATAGCTTCTGGGTATCTATATTAAAATGCGGCTTAACGTTGTTGTTATACAAGAGATTTTATGAATCTTTGTGAGCAGCTGTTACCATCGTCAAACTTACTATGAGGGAATGATAATAGAGCTATAGTAACGAGATACTATACAGTACATGGTAGAGCAGCCAGTACTGCTCAGCTCTTGTTAGGTGTAAGAGAGAGGCACCACTCAACCATCCAACTCTCTGATTATATACGTTTACAGTTCTCGTACTTGGCAGCTATATTGACTAAAACAATCCCTTGAGCCGGTGTATTGTTTCAACACCTGGCAGGTTGGGGACCTAAGAACGTTTACGACAAGAACTGCAGCAGTGGAATGTATTTTTTTATCATATCCATTTATTTTTTTCTATAATTAAAAAACAAACAAGTAACTGGCACTAATGATAACTTTACCTCACACACATACACACACACACACACACATACACACACACACACACACACACACACACACACACACACACGAGACAGACAACAGGACGGTAGATATAGCACTCCACACTGTCTGTAGCCATTACTAGTGTCTGTATAGTGTCTGTTCTGTTTGTCTGTGAAATTCTGTAACATTTACCGTGAATTATGATGCTCTTATTAATATCTAATATGAGAACTATGATACGGTTTTTATAACATTAATATCTGATATATGAACTAATATCATTTGGTCTTATGACATGTAGAATATGATGCTCTTATGAATATGTAATACGTATAAGACACAAATAAATATATTACGAATGTAGAATGTTCTTAAAGATGATAACCATAATAGCTTTTGTAACTAAGAGGAATTAAATAAATATAATATAATTAATGTGTTATTTCAATTGACCAAAAATCATTACGGTGAAACTCTTTTTTTAAATGACTCGCTGGGAGGGGGGGGGGTTATATAACAGAAAAACGAATTTCCCATAATGGATTAATTTCTCTTTACTACCGGCTATTAACCATTGCTCTGATATTTACATGTTGGAGGTAATTTGATACGATAATGTTAGTGACGTGAATAAAACACCTGGAAATAGTAAAGTATTTATGTTGATAATGATCTATATTCACCAGGTTTCTGGCGCATGATGAGGAAGAGGGAGGAGTGAAGCTAAGTGGTTGATGAAGAGAAGGAGGAGGAGGAGGACGAGGAGGAGGAGGAGGAGGAGGAGGAGGAAGAAGAGGAAGAGGAAGAGGAAGAGGAGGAGGAGGATTTACGGGAGTACCAACAACATAAAACACAATAGTGTAATTAAGATGATGCAGTATCCACATTTTTAGTGCCCTTTAGATTTGTATTTACATTAAACACCAAAATCCTCCTCACTTCAATATTTTTCTCTCTAAAAAATAAGACTCCGGTAAAAGAAAGAATTCCACTAAAACGTTATTTTACTGTATATGCGGAGAATATTTCTGGCCTGAGGTATTTGCTTAATTAAAGGATTACATCAATGGGAAGTTCCGAGAAGGGAAAGCAAATATGACCATCAATATTTCCTTTTATAGGTTTTTGTGTTGCCCGGCTGGCAGTGCAGCTCGGGTAGTGGAGTGAACCATTGTTAAGGCTAGCAGTGACAATAGGAATGCAGGGGAAGACACAATGACAATAAAAGAAATTGTGAAGGGGAACAGCGGACAGGGATAATAAAGTTAGGGGGAAACAACAAAGAAGAAAAGATGCGAAAAACAAACTTTTACAAATAAATGAAAATCTGCGTTAAGTGGAAGCAGTGTGAGAGCGATGGCTAGAACAAAGAGGGTAATTAAGGTGGAGTGGTAGGCAGGGCACACATGGGGTAAAGTTAATAAACATTTCTGAGAATATCGCTGCTAATTTTAGTAGTCAGAAAATATTTTGCGAATAAGATCAGAAAAACAAAAGGTGGAATATTATCCAAAATAAACCCCTAAAAAAAATGGAAAATGACGCAATCAAACATAGCATTTATATTTGATGTCTGAGGAGTAATATGGGAGAGAAAGCGAGGCAATAATGTGAGGGGGGGGAAGATTGGTGGTGGTCACAGTGGAGGGACGGGCTGTGTTAGATGGGCGGGGGGTAGACGGCCACTTCAGCTGGGAGGAAATAAGGGAACTGCCTCAGATGATAAAGTATGGGAAAGTGCCGGGTGGAGATGAGAGGAAAGAAATGATGGAATGGGGCGAGGACATGATGAAAATGTTGTCACACAGGCGAGGGGGTGAGTGCTGCTGGGAGTGAGTGCTGCTGGGAGTGAGTGCTCCTGGGAGTGAGTGCTGCTGGGAGTGAGTGTTGCTGGCAGTGAGTGCTGCTGGGAGTGAGTGCTGCTGGGAGTGAGTGATGCTGGGAGTGAGTGATGCTGGCAGTGAGTGTTGCTGGGAGTGACTGCTGCTGTGAGTGAGTGATGCTGGGAGTGACTGTAGCTGGGAGTGAGTGTTGCTGGGAGTGACTGTTGCTGAGGGTAAGTACTGCTGGGAGTGAGTGATGCTGGGAGTAAGGGATAAGTGTCAGGAAAAGTAACCATGAAAGACAAGTCCAAGAGAGTGTTATGTGAACTGCCGGGATAAATGGTAAAGATGCAGTGTCTGGATGGTGCCATCACCTGTTGAGACCAAGAGCACAAATATGACATCACAGCTGCACAGAACGAGAGATAAGCTGCTATGAGTCTGTTTCACTGGTCACCTGTTTTTTTTTTTTTTTACATGCGATCAGAACCGTCCAAAGGAGTTCTCAGATGATTTGACTAAACCAGAATTATACGTGGTGAGGACTGGCTATTATTAACAATGACTAACAGGAATTTTATAGGTTTTTTTGTGAACTTGTATGGCATTTAAAATAGCAGTTGTCTTACCTTGAAGAAGATATTAAAAAAAAAACACTTACCACGCGTTCAATAAGAGTAACCAGGAGCGAACTCGTAGCAATGGTTTTAAATTAGACACATTTAGATTTTGGCACAAGATAGGTGAACACTGGTTTGGAAATATAGTGGATGAGTGGAACAAGCTACCGTAGTTCATCATTAACTCGAACACGCTGGGTAGCTTTAAATATAGAGATCGAGGTTGGGTGCTAACAGGGCTGCCTAGTATGGGCCATATAGGTCCGCTGTAGCTTCCTCCATTCTTATGTTAACTGGCGACACAGAAGTAGGTAACCATAGTAGAATAAGAATTATGCAAATACCCCAAAAAATATCATAAAATGGAAGTGCGTAAATTGGTAAGGAAAAGGTTAATTAGTATATGTGCGGTATTAACACTACAAGATATAATTCTAAATAAGTTAATATAGCGTCATCGCTTTGGTGTGGTTAGTCTTTTTGTGTTTCTGGTCCTGCTCTAGAACTGGCAGGTCAGGAGCAAGAAAATGTGTTAGAGTGAGAGGGGAGGTTGAAGTATTGTTTGCCACCGTCAGTACTGACACAACTCTATATGACGGTATGACAAGTATTTTGTTTTTGTTTCAAACTTTATTCTGACTGGAATTCAGGAAAATGGGCCATAAGTTGGATTAGAAAAAACTAATGGGCAATCTAAAATCCTCTTTGTAAATAAATCATAAAAGGTGTTGTATATATATATATATATATATATATATATATATATATATATATATATATATATATATATATATATATATATATATATATATATATATATATATAAAACAGAGAGCGTATAGGGCTCTTTTTAACTATAGTATTGCTTCCTTCACGTCTTGTAAGCGTTAACATTAAAGAGTTCTTTAATAGCTTCATCCTTTTTTCAGAAATGTTCGGCTGGCTGAAGTTATCAACAATATTTCAAGTCCTGTTTTCATTAATATCATTGTTACAGTCATAGTACTGTAATAAAAGACAGTAAATCACAATACTGAATGATTATCATAATAAAGCTATTGGAGTATTTTACTTGTGTTGAGTTAGTATTTCATACCCATAAGAAGAGTCTAGGGAAAAATGCAATATTTCAGAAGAAAAAGACATCTTGGTCAGCCGTGTTGTTATATAAAGAGATGGATTTATTATTTTTATCTTCTTGGCATAACATTCACTTTATCATAAACAAGTTTCGCTAATTTTGTGTCCTTGGTTTTCCAGGCGAGAGGGCCTGGTAGGGGGGAGGGGTGTTCAGATGAGCTTAACATGGCTAGTCTTGTTATGGTTGCTTTAGCATTGGTGTGTACGTCGCTGTAGCACTTACGAATATCATTCATTATTATTTTTCTTGATTCCCCAAAGCCGTCTCAAACAGAGTATTCACTAATTTCCAGATTATTAACCCGGAATCTACCTAAATGTAACCAAAATCGCGGTTTTATTATAAAAATTCAAGTCCAATTCTCAGGCACGATTAGTTTGGCACCTTTCCCCTTCCTGACAACTGAACAACCATGTTTCTAAGCTGTCCTCTGTACTGACTCAATAACTCTTGCATTATGCACCTGTCTTACGTATATGCTCCTTCACTCTCTTCTTCGTACTCACTATTGTTCTCTCCCTCCTTCTGTTTACCGTCATCTCACTTCACCCACTCACTCCTCACTCTCCCCTTCCACTCATACCCATGCTCCCCTACCTCTTATTTCCTTCATCTTGCCTCACCCACGTACTTACTCACTCTCCCTATTCACTCACTCTTGTTCTCCCCTACCTCGTCTTCCTATCATCTCGCTCACATGCACTTGGGTAGTGACACTTCTTGCGTACATCCTCTTCGTTAGTCCATCTTGGAAGTCCAGCATTTACATTTACGAGTATTTTCCTTTCCTCCCCATAAACCACAGCACACCTAACCTTGCTAAAATCTCACCCTGTCCAGTCTCATCCAAGTCGTAGTCTCTGTTGCTTATATTATACTCTTGTCATTCTCTTCATACATATTCATGTTACACTACTCTACATGAGAGTAGGCCGAGCCACGCTCTGTAAACACACCCAGCACACCTGCATGTTTTGGATTCGTAACTTTCCTCCGAGCGCCACCAACCCAACCCGTCTGCTTTCCAACACTCTTTCCAGTCTCTTGATGTCCGGGCATTTCATCTTCACTAGACATATTCTCCTAATACATTGAATTAATGTCCTTCTTCATCTCCTTACCACCTACCTCACTCTTCAGCTCGCTTGTTCCTAGAAAAGGAGGAGGCATTTATCGCAGACAGGCGTATGTGCTTGCTCAAGTTCTACCTTCGATATAAAGTTTAATTATTCTCTCTACTGAACTCTGACAAATATAAAATAAATTTTCTGTAGATATATTTAGTTTCACTTTTTTTTTTAATTATGTCAAATAGGTGAATTCTGTTGTACTCCCGTGAGCTTGTATACGTTTCCCTTTGTCTCAGCACCAATCAACCTCCACTTCCTCTAATCAGACTCTCGCTCAAAACTGAATTATAATGTTGTGTCGCTCTTCTGATGTATTGCTTATTAAAAGGATACCCTGTGCTGATGTCTCCCACTCAAGCCTGTATTCCCTTCTATAAGTCTCACCTGACACTATCCTCTAATTACATAACCTGTCAACACCTCACGTATTGCTTTATCTTCAGAGGCACTCACCAACAAAGCACACGCCTCGTCATGACACGCACACACGCGCACACACACACACAGTCTGACACAAATGTGACCAGGCGTCCTCTTTAAGAACATAAGAACATAAGAATGGAGGAAACTGCAGAGGGCCAATTGGCCCATACTGGGCTGTCCCATTTACAGTACACACAACCCCTATTGCTCATATAAGCATCCAACCTATGTTTGAAGCTATCCAGTGTATTCGAGTTAATGATGATATTTGGTAACTTGTTCCATTCATCCACTACTCTTGTTTCCAAACCAGTGTTTACCTATTTCGCGCCTAAATCTAAATTTGTCTAATTTAAAACCATTGTTACGAGTTCGCTCCTGGTTGGATAGTTTGAGTACCTTTGTAATGTCCCCTTTGTTTAGCCTTGCCTTCCATTTATACACCTCTATCAAGTCGCCCCTCGCTCTACGCCTCTCGAGGGAGTGCAAATTAAGATGCTTTAACCTGTCTCTATACTCAAGGTTCCTAATGCTCGGGATTAGTCTTGTCATTCTCCTCTGAATTCTTTCCAAGGATTCTATATCCATTCTGTATACGGTGACCAGAACTGAACTGCGTAATCCAGGTGAGGTCTCACAAGCACAAAATATAATCGTAATATGACCTCGCTAGTCTTGTAACTAACACTCCTTTGTATGAACCTAAGTACTTTATTAGCCTTGTTACGAGCAAAACCACATTGTTTACTTGGCTTAAGGTTCCTACTTATCATTACTCCTAAATCTCTCTCGCAGTCGGATTTCTCAATGGCATCGTTGTTCATCTGGTAGCTGGTTTCCCTGTTTAAACCTCCTATACTGAGTACTGTACATTTGTCCACGTTGAATTTCATCTGCCATTTTTCAGACCATTCGAAAAATTTATTTAGATCTTCCTGCAGTTTTGTGGAGTCCTCGTCAGATTTGATTACACGTCCTATTTTAGTGTCATCAGTAAATTTACTTATGTTGCTGTCGATGCCGGTATCTATGTCGTTTATATATATATATAATAAATAATAATGGTCCAAGTACTGAGCCTTGGGGAACTCCACTGTGACGTTGCTCCAATGGGATTTAGTGCCGATAATGCTCACTCGCTGTTTCCTGTCCTGTAACCACGCCCTAATCCATTTAAGGATATATTACCCTTGATGCCATGTGCTTCTACCTTTCTAATTAGTCTTTCATGGGGGACTCTGTAGAAGGCTTTGCTAAAGTCGAGATATACCACATCATAATTGTGTCCCTCGTCCACCGATTCAAAAACTGATGAAAAGAATGTTAATAGATTAGTTAGACATGAACGCTGGCTTGGGAAGCCATGCTGGGAATCATAGATCAATTGGTGCTTCTCCAGGTGATTTCGAATTGAGTTTGAAATGATTTCTTCCAGTAATTTGCCTACTATTGATGTTAGACTCATTGGACGGTAGTTAGAGGATAGTGATCTATCCCCTTTCTTGAAAATCGGTATTACATTCGCTATCCTCCAAGATTTTGGGACTACACCTGTTTTTAAGGACATGTTAAACAACTTTGCTAAGGGCATACTAAGCTCTTCCTTACATTCCTTTAATACTCTGGCAAATATCTCATCGGGACCAGGTGACTTATAAGGCTTTTGTTGGGCTATTTGCTTACTAACATCGTTACTCGTCACTATTATCTCGCTTAATTTGTTTTCTTCACTATCTCTGAATAGAGTCAGTGCCTCGGGTATCATGTTTAAATTTTCGGTGGTGAAAACTGTTGAAAAATATTTATTCAGACTATTGCTCATTTCTCCGTCGTTATCAGTTAGCTCGCCGGTACCTGACTGGATTGGTCCAATCTTTTCTCTTGTTTTAACTTGATACATTTGATGGAATCATTTGGGGTTTGTCTTCGCCTCCCTTGCTATCTTCACCTTATTATTCCTCTTTGCTTTCCTTATCTCGGTCTTAACCCTACTGGCCAATACCTTAGAATAATCCTGGAGGTAAATTTCGCCACGATTTATCCTTCAACCTATAGCCTTCCTTTGGCCAATAATGTTCTTTAAATGATTATTTATTCATTTCGGGTAATTTTTGTCTGATCTGAGTTTTTTGTGTGGTATGTTCTGACTTTGTGCATTAAGTAACTCATTATTTAAATTGTCGTGGAACTCGGTAATCTCAGATCTCGTTATCAGGTCGGTTTCAACTGTCAGGTTCATGGGTAGGGTGAGGTCGGTGTAGTTCACCCCCAAGCGTGATACCCCTTCTCTCAACTGCCTCTTCAAACTATCAAAGTTTGCCCATCTGAAATCTGGGATTTTTGTTTGAATTTTCCTTACGGCTGCCCGGAAAATCTAACTGGAATCTAATTTCTTTGACATCGCTGTTTGCAAGTTCGTTCCCTACTTCAACATTGCTAATGAGTAATGAGGTTTTCTCTGTTCGAAAGACTAAATCGAGTATATTATTACCCCGGGTGGGTTCGTTATATGTTGACTTAGGAAACAGTCCTGGATCGTTTCGAGAAAATCCACTGATTCTGAGTTACCCGTAAGGTCAATCCAATCTATTTGGCCAAGGTTAAAGTCGCCTACTATACAGACTTTGTTGTGTATGGAAGCCCTGCGCATTTCATCCCAGATAAGTCGCTCATTAACTCTATCAAGATTAGGAGGTCTATATATTACTCCTGTGATTAATTTTTCCCTACCGTCGATTAATTATATCCAAATTGTTTCTGTATTCCGCTCAGTTTTTATTTCCTTATTTATTTCACACTTCAGATTATCCCTGACATAGATTGCTACTCCGCCTCCTTTCCTGGTCTGCCTATCCGTATGGAATAATTTGTAACCTGCAATTTGGTATTCGACAGGTAACTCACGTGAGTCTAGGTTGATCCATGTTTCGGTGACTGCTATTATATCGATATTTTCGGTACATACCAAGGCCCTAAAAGCATCCATTTTGCTTCTCATACTTCTACTGTTCGCGTAGTAGACATTTAAGTTAGTCGTCTTCTGAGTCCTCCCTTTACCGCGTTAAGGTTTTAACTCCCTGTCTAATTTAGTTTTGTCATCATTCCTAACACTATTTCCCTGTAATCTTTCACTTTGTTTACCCGTTCCCACTGCAGTCTCCTCTTCCCTTCCCCTTCCCTTACCCCTCCTCGCCACCAGAATCCGGTGCAAGGATTGTCGTGGGCAGAGGTCAGTACCATGAGAGCCAACCAGTGTGGCGGCCTACAACCACGTGTTACCTCCACAATACCAGCAGTGTGGCGGCCTACAACCACGTGTTACCTCCTAATACCAGCAGTGTGGCGGCCTACAACCACGTGTTACCTCCACACATACCAGCAGTGTGGCGGCCTACAACCGCGTGTTACCTCCACAATACCAGCAGTGTGGCGGCCTACAACCACGTGTTACCTCCCCAATACCAGCAGTGTGGCGGCCTACAACCGTGTTTACCTCCACAATACCAGCAGTGTGGCGGCCTACAACCACGTGTTACCTCCATAATACCAGCAGTGTGGCGGCCTACAACCACGTGTTATCTCTAGAGCACCAAATTATCATTAACTCGTATATAACCTGTATGTTAATGCTATGTCTCCTATTAGTATTGAAAGCTTTTGTTAAACACTACTCCCAATGTCCCCATACCTAATACTGTAAGTCATTATTTTGTCCATTGTATATTTTCAGATTATGGCTGCTGTCTTTCAATAAACCGTTAATTATTAATAATAATATTATTATTATTATTATTATTATTATTATTATTATTATTATTATTATTATTTTACAGTTTACACACACATACACGCGTAACCCGTCATGAACTGTATACTATAATGTGTATGTTCAATTCATCTTCCTTCTCCTTTTAGTAATGAAAGCATTTGTTAAACGACCTACCCACCCATGTCTTTGTATGTAATAAGTCATTTCGGGCCAATGTATATTTTCAGCCTTTGGGCTGCTCAACTTTTTTCAATAAACTGTAAATTATTATTATTATTATTATTATTATTATTATTATTATTATTACACACACACCATGTCACCATCAACCATACCAAGACCATGGTTATGCACATCAACCTCTCCTCCGACATTGTCCCACCTCCTTCCATTACTCTAGGTCCGAACACACTCCAGGTTGTAGATTCCACGAAGCTCCTCGGCGTCACCATAGACAACAAACTAAATTGGAAACCACGTCAGTGAAAGTTGTCAAATCCTCCAGTTTCCGTCTCCACCTCCTCCGCCGACTCAAGTCCCTCGGAGTTCCTGCACCGAAGCTCCTCAGTGTTTACACAACATTCATACTTCCCAAGCTCACCTTCTCCCCCACCTGGTCTTCCTCCTAAATGCCACACAACGTAAACCACCTAGAAAAATGCAAGGGCATGCAAGATTATTCTCCCCTTCCTACTCCTCATATCAAGAAGCGCTCAACACACTGACCCTTTCGACTCTCACTGACCATCACCACGACCTCATCTGCAAATTTGGTAAGCTTCTACACCATCCGCGACACCGGCTTCTACTA
The DNA here is from genome assembly GCF_018991925.1 of Homarus americanus. Classification (NCBI taxonomy): domain Eukaryota; kingdom Metazoa; phylum Arthropoda; class Malacostraca; order Decapoda; family Nephropidae; genus Homarus; species Homarus americanus. Next base: position 1,448,395 of record NW_024732867.1, on the reverse strand, counting down.
CCACCTGAGATCCCTAACCCGAGAATTGCTGTTCGACACCACAACCGCATCCAGCCCATACGTGCACGAACTGATCGCTATAAGAACAGTCCCAACCATTGTAAAAATTATCAATAACTTGTAATAAACCAGTGTATTCACCCCAGTAAACACTATTCCTTGCACTGTCACTATGTTGAAATGAACTGTAGTTTGAGCTTTTCCCCATCTAGTTATTATATATCTTATTTGTATCACTTATGTTACTTGGTATTATTTGTAATTCGAAACCCATTCCCCAAATATGTAACTGTATATTTTCAGCCTTCTGGCTGCCAAGCTCTTTCAATAAACCGTTAATTATTATTATTATTATTATTATTAAAGAGAGGAAACAGATATCCACGCGGCAGTGATACTTTATTATTAAAAACATTGAACTTATTCCACGTCCGTAGCCGCAAGACGAGGCCTCCGCGCCGTGTTCAGAAACCTATGAAGGACTTCGCTTCTAGTGGCAGACTACGAAAACCTATACCAGACAAGCCCTGTCACAAAAAAAAATAATTATTTATATATATATATATATATATATGTATATATATATATATATATATATATATATATATATATATATATCATGTAGATCCACGAAAACGTGGATAAGATAAATCTTGATAAAATCGGGAAAAAATGTATCCCTTCCATTCTTGATATGCTTATATCATGAGAAATAAAACTACAAATTTAAGGTATACAGAAAGCCCACACAGGTAGACAGTTTCTTATTCACTTTTACATGAATCACCTGGAGTCAACCAAAATGTCAGTTTTTCTGCTGTGTTCTTGAGATGTCTGCGTATTTGTGACTCTGAATTTATTGACGATGAATTGAAACACATTCGTTCCATTGCACAGAAACTCGGTATCCTTCTGTGTTTGTTGATCGTTGTTTTAAAAGGCTAAAATCCTTTCATTCCTCTCAAACCAGGCAAATTCCTACACTTAAGAATATTTGACTCTGCCCTATCGTAATGAATTTGTCCGTTAGTTCGGTCCTCGCTTCTAAATATTAATGTTGTTTTCAAGTATGACTCAACCATTACCAATATGTTAATAAGAAATAGCCCAAGTTTGAATGTAAATGGTGTTTATATTTCATGTAGCAAAATGTAATTGTAATTATGTAGGACAGACAGGAAAACACTGCAGCTCAGAATCAAACAACATAAGTACAATATCAGAACAGTATCTGAAAGCAGTGTTTTGTTCGTTCATGTGTGAATAATAATCATCCCATTGCTGGAAAAAGCTTTAAAGTATTTAAATCATCTTGTGTCACGAAAGACTTCACGTTGAAGCTAGTTTGATTAAGAATTAAAATCAATAAATCCTTAGTGATGGTCAGTTCAAACGATATGGTTACATAAATTTATTTGTCAGTGGCCCAAGTTAAAAATGCTTTGAAACCTTTTGATCTAGATGTATGATAGTTATTTAGTGGGTCCTTTTATTTTTGACCTGACTGATTAGTCATGTCACCCCCCCTTCTCTTAAGCTCCTACGTGTGTTTGGTGTGGGGATTAGGTGGATATTACATGGCTATGACCTGACCTCATGTTTTAAGGTCACCCTGTATTTTTAAGCCTCCGTCCATGTAATCCAGCTGTTCTGAAGATGTTGAATAAAGACTTGAGCTAAGGTGCTCCGTTGTTTCTTTCTGTGTGATTTTATCAAAATATATATATATATATATATATATATATATATATATATATATATATAGTATATGCTGATAACCACAAGGAAAGAAGTTCATTTGGTTATCAGCATATACCTGGATCAATGCGCATCTACAGTCATTTTCTATTTATATATATATATATATATATATATATATATATATATATATATATATATATATATATATATATATATATTATATATATATATATATATATATATATATATGTCTTGAATAAAGACGAAAGCTAAGGTGCCCGTTGTTTTCCTTTTTCCCGTGTGATTTATCAATATATATATATATATATTATTTTTTTTTTTTTTTTCACACTATATGTGTGTGTGTTTTGTATATTTTCAGCTTTATTATTTGCTCTCCACACACACCATGGGAAAGATTGTCTTTCTCTGTCTCCTCGAACACCCACTATCGTCAGTCTATGTTGTTTATTGATAAATTTGTCTTTTAAAGGTGCTTTCATCATTACCAATATATAATTTTGCCAAATATGTTACCTTTCATTATTATCATTTATGCGAGAGAGAGAGAGAGAGAGGGGGGGGGAGAGCACTCTTATAATTGTGAAGAAATAGGGCAGCATTACTCCAGGATCTGGGCACTTTAAAAGCAATATGTTTGAGGGACACAAGAGGCGCGTACCAGTGTTTGAGCTTGTCTCATGTTGCCGGCAGAATCAATCATACAAAAGTCACTCCTCTTCGCCCTCCTCTTCACTGCTCTCCTGCTTTGTGTGCGACCAGCATTCCATAATACCAAATACCGCTTCATGCCGACATACCTCAGGGCTTATAGCACAAGGGATAAAAGGATTCTGTAATAACTTTATGCCTACTTCTCCCCCACATACATTTCCAGTGACCGAGATTAGAGTGGTCGCCGTCGCATTCCCCAGGATTCATCTCATCAGGGAGGGTGGCCAACTACCATGGCACAATCGCTTGTATGAATAAACATCAGATAAGGAGGACAATATAATGTGCGTGGCTACAATCATGACGGTGACTCATGGCATCTCTCAACAGCCAACCTCTCGGCTCATATAGGAACACAAAATGCAAACTATAAATGTAGGCCAGCAACATCCTGGCTAACTTACACCAAACAAACTTTACCTAATCTAACTTTACCTTACCGAATTTAGGTGAAAGTTTGTTATGTTAATATAGCGAAAAACGTCTTAAATGATGAAGATTCAGTTTAATATAAATGCACTAATTTCCCAGGAGCTATAAAGTTAATACTAATATTAATCATAAAAAAAGATTATCCCTATTTTAGAAAAGAAGTTGCTTGTGTTTACAGACTTGATTGGACAATTAACTCACAATGGATGGCATACACGCCGACGCGCGCGCACACACACATACATATATATATATATATATATATATATATATATATATATATATATATATATATATATATATATATATATATATATATATATATATATATATATATATATATATATATATATATATATATACACAGTGCTAGAGCAATTGTAAGGAAGATTTCTTGTTGTATCTCACCCCGAGTTCCGTTTTTTCTGTCTTCCACTGATAAACAGCTTCTCTGTTCTTGACACTAAATATCTCTTCAGAAGAATGGTAGGAACATTACACTGACTTACAATACCGTATACTGTACGTTCTTTCTATGGAGATATTTTTATTTTTTCTATATAACATTGTCAGGTTCTTTCGTTAAAATTTTTTTCCAGCAATATATTTTTTTCGAAAGAGAAATGTACAGTACAAATACGATCCACATTTATTGCCCCTCATACCACAAAATATATGTGTTTTACCAAAACACTTGGTCACTATAATGTCCAAATTTCACCTTTCTAAATAAAAAGGTTTCTGAGATATCGCCCATTAAGAAAGCGTAAAAAATGAGGCAACCATTGAGCAAGCCCACCTTCGGAGACTGAAAGGGGGGCGGGAGGCGGTGTGCAGTACAATAAATATTATTTTTTTCCGCGAATAAATTTCTGTGATGGATTTGCTGTATATTATGACCTTATCCTTTTGTTCTTTGTTAATGTTCTTTATCAATTGCCACGGTAATTTTTCACGAGTATATCTGCGATGTTATTATTGTGAGCGACTGACATGTGTGAAGTGAAAGGGTGTTGTTATTGAGATCAATCTGCACAGTTTCTCTCTCTTGTCAATGGTCCTCCTCAGGCTAGTGTTATCACCACTCCTACAACTTCTGCTGCTGAGCAGAGATGGATCCTTCTTAATATATTTTGATTGTTCATCACATAAAAATACACTCTTAGTGGCCTTAGTTGTTGAAGCGTAGTAATATAGTATCAATGATTATCGTAAATGAGTGAGACAATACCTGAACCAGATATATGAGGTCACGATTTTTTCCAACTGAAAATTGTGTTTAATCTGAACTACCATACAACATATCTGTCCATTTACGATAGCGTTAACACAACGACAACGGCAACGACCACCTCAATAAGAACTACGATCATGAGGTTCGTGGCATGAAGATGACAAATATCAAATAACAATTCATCAAAAAGCTTAACATTTCACATCAATACTTACTGCGTCTAGAGACTGGGATGATAACGACCATGCTGACTCACCAACCACCACGCCTGTTACTCACCTGCAATGAAAAACGAATTATTTACTCTGACAACAATCTTAATTATTTCCTATGTAAAATATCGAAAATCGTATTAATCTAACAATAACCAATATCTGCTACTGACTATGAAAGGTGACACATGGTTATAACGTCAAGCCACCTGCTTGAGGTCAGGAGAGGGGAGGGGAAGGGAGGCACAGAAAGGTTTATTCGCTTCCTGTATCATGGTTCATATATTTTTTAATAAGCTCGGTGAATAGAAGTACTTCACATACACACACACACACACACACACACACACACACGTACGTCCTCAAACAATTCATCCTCTACACTCATGCTTAACAAAGCTCCTCTCTTTTTTACCATTTATAGTCCGGCATTATACAGCTTCGCACTTTTCTTTTACATCTCCTCTGTCCCGGTTTATTCTTTATCAGTATATTGTATAGACTCGAAGAACTTGCTATTTTTTTTATAACCTAACCTTATTTTTCAAGGTACCAAACAGGTTGTCAACTGATTTACTTAGGTGGTAGCATATCTAAGTGTGAATATATATATATATATATATATATATATATATATATATATATATATATATATATATATATATATATATATATATATATATATATATATTACAATTTTAGATTAGTCACCACTGTGAACTTGATATTTTGCCTCTCTCTCGAAATTGAGTATGGCGGTCATTCAGCGATAACAGAATCAAAATTATAGGAATTTTTGATGGCGTCACCACCTTTCTTGGTGAACGGTATAAGTATATACAGTTACATGAAGTGCGAGTGGCGCGGCGCAGCGGCAGCGTCTGTCCACCTCGGCGAGTAATCCAGCTAATTGAGGGCTAAACGCTTCCCCGTGCAGTGCTTCTCCAAACGTTACGGTGTAGGGTGGTCCTCTCCCAGGTGATAGTGTCAGTTTGGTACTTATTTTCTGGTGTGTCTAAAGAATATTCTCATACTTTTCCGTTGCCCGACAGAACTTTATTTTAAATTTTATAAATAACTGTACCCCTGTAGAGTAGTTTTTTTTTCAGTCTACTGTCATCCGCGCAAGTAACATGGCCAGTCCAATATAGATGGCCAGTCATGGATGATGTTAGCCTCAATGTCCTATAGTTGGTGAAAGCAACAATACTGTCATTTTCCATCATGTCTTTCAAGTGGACTCTGGGGATGGAACGTAGACTACATTAGTTCTGAAGAGTCTTGAGGTTTCTTCTGTATGTTACCCATTTCTCGCTTCCATACAGCAGGGTGGGGAAGACCACTGGTCGATAGAATGCAACTTTGTTGATTGTTTCAGCTCTCAACAGCTGAAGGACAAATGCCTGAGACGCACATCGGATGCGGTATTGGATTTCCTCAACGATGTCCGCGGTGGTGGACAGGTGGGAGCCAAGGTAAAAGTGATCGGTGATTGGTTACTAAGTTCCCCATTGCTTAATTAATGGTTGGGCTTTGTTGTTTCGTATTATATTATGCTACGTACTATAGTAAACAAACAGCCTTGAGTTGCCAGATGCCTCCAGCAGTGTTCGAAGAATCTTGAACGAGACTGTACATTCACCTCAAGGCCGAAGTATGCATCTACAGTACGTTTGCATAGGTGTTTAGATTTTACTGTCGGTCGCGCTCAGTGTCAGAGATGAGGGTGGGGCAGTCTGCATACTGAAGTTTAGTGATGGAAGCGGCCAACATCTTTGTTCTTGTCTTATGTTGAAGAGTCCCTTCATCCGGTATTGGATGTCTACCCCGTCAGGTAAATTGACACTGGCACGGGTAAAGAAGGCAGCCAAGTATTACCCTCCCCTCCACGTTTGGATCGGAAGAACTCCGACTGGGTGCCATTATGTAGAACACTGCCGCTCATGCCATTATGGAGTTGCCTCAGGCGATGACTTTTAGTGGGCGATAGAAACCAACTGAGGATCCGCCAGAGAGATTCCCTGTTGACTGAGTCAAAAGCCTTAGTAAAATCAATGAAGGCCATGTACGGGTCACAGCGATATTCTCTGCACTACTTCTACATCTGGCGGGCAGCAAATAACATGCCAGTGGGGCCGCGAGATGGTCTAAAGCTGCATTGTGACTCCAGGAGGAAGTTTTCTGCCTTTGGAAGAATTATGTTAAAAAAGGATTTGTGCTAGAATCTTACTAGCTATGGGCAGCAGTGAGTTCTCGCTGTAGTTACTGCAGTTTGATGATCTTCATTATTCCTGTACATATATTAACGTCTTTGGGTCTTGGAGGATTACTTCATTTTCCCATCTAATCTTCGAGTGTAAACAGCTGGCCAGGAAGGGTCATCCTGCTTTATGTACCTCAGTTGGAGTTCCATCACGCCCTTATTTTTCATCTAATTGATAGAGTGTCACGAGATGGAGAACTACTACTACTACTACTACTACCGCTGCCGCTGTTACCGCTGCCGCTGTTACCGCTGCTGCTGCCGCTGCTGCTGCTGCTGTCGCCGCTGCTGCTGCTGTTGCTGAATATCTGGACATTCACATTGCTGTTTCGTCTGAACTATCGTCCGTGTCCTGAGGTCAAAATACGGCAAAGTACACTGGCCGTTGTTTCTACCAACTTCCTCAGGTGTTCAGGGAACTGTGTCATAATGCTGAACACAGTCAGTGGGGAGATATTAAGGGTGGCAGAGATCACCACTTGAAATACGATATACTTGAGTGCGGCGATATCCGATGACACCTGCTGTTTGTTGCTGTGATTATAATTCTTCATCGTTCAAATTCACATGTAAAAAAAAATATTTATATATATATATATATATATATATATATATATATTTCAGAAATTTCACATTGGCGATACTGAGCTTTCAAGGTCGTCTGAGGCCTATATGATATTAAATGTAATTTGCCGAATTAATAATGATGCGATTCATGAAGTTAAGGGACTATTTTGGAATTATTATAGATCATTTATCAGTCTGAATAATGTTACGGGTGTCCCAAGGAGTTATTAGTTAGGCGGAAAATATGTCACGTAGGCCTAAGCTAGCGCCTTGGAGAGACGCGACGCTGGCTGGTCCTCAGTCACGTGAAAGCGATTGGAACTACAGGACATCCCTGAGCGTCCGTCCACAGAAATAGTCACGTGGTCTAGTCACCTGTGCTGCGCTATTGCAGTATAACAAGTAAGTCTCATTCGATCTCAGACAGGGTTTAGATAGGGCAGTGATAAAGTTAACAAGAGCTAACAGTGAGTTCATTTCAGGGTTTCCGTCAGAACCCACTTGACTGCGAGAAATTGACTGCGAGAGTGATGACTGCGACATTGACTGCCGTTTGATGATTGAGGTTTGGCGATTGTCGCCGTTGGACCGATCAGTGTAGGCCTGTCACTGGTTAGCGGGGAGCAAAGGATCTCTTGAGTGAACGAGTGCTCCCGACAACTAAAACGATACGGGGCCAGCATCAGCATTGGGTGATCAGTTCTTACCACGTGGGTGCACAACACCACACCACGTGTCAGATAGAAGTATTACCCACTGGCCATAGTCACCTGTTGGCGTTCTCTCTTCCCGCCCGTGGACGCACTGAGAGTACACTGAGGCTATCTGAGTAGATTAATGGTCACACACTGAGACCAGGAGTCTAGGGGATACCTAGAGAAACATTTTATCTCCCTTATTACGGGTGTATGTTGAGTTGGGTGGAGCATGGTTCACGAGTATTGGTGGACCCAGTAACATCCCAATAATAGTGACAATATTTTTGTGTGTAGTTAGTACCATTTTTTCAGTTACTGATATTATCTTGGCGTGTGTAGTAATAATTCTTAATTGATTTTGATAGTATTGTTTTTGAATGTTTGTGTCACTAAGTGGAACCAGAGTGATACTGTGATTTAATTCCTTTAATGCATTTAATTTTTCTTTATAATTCCGATCTCAGGTATAACCCTTGTTCCCCAGAGTAGTGTTTAAGTTAGGTTAGGAATTGTGCATCTGTTGGGGTGATATAATTTTGTTGAAAGCCCTTAAGGCCTGTTTCATGTGTGCAAGCAACATTTCTTAATACTTTAAATTTATTGATGCCTGAGTTTCTAATAATTTCAATATCATGTATAACTTTTATTCCCCAGAGTCGTGTTTTAAGTTCAAGTTAAGAGGTGCGCATATTGGTGCACCATTATTTGATTGTGTTTGTAGTGTTGGAGGGAATATAAGTGTCTAAATTTTACAGTGTGTCTCATTCATCCCAGTCACAGACGCTATCCTTCCACGGGTCACGGACAAGTCATTTTGTTTAGTAGATTTTAGTGTTCTTGTGCTGGTTCGGGATTTTTCTCACTAAGGGGCGCTTCCACTGCAATTACCATCTAACAATCTTTAATAAACCCCAAGTCAAGTGAGAAATTAAAGTCCAGTAAATTCCGACCGGTTACATATATATATATATATATATATATATATATATATATATATATATATATATATATATATATATATATATATATATATATATATATATATATATATATATATATATATATATATATATATATATATATATATATATATATATGTGTGTGTGTGTGTTTTTCACCGATGCTTAGCAACGATAAAAGGTTGAAAGCGTATCTTAATTCAACTTGTCATTACAAATCTAACATTGTGGCGGGTTGGAAAGCAAGCTTAGTGGGATAAAGTCAGGTGGCTGGAGTAAAATCAAGCTTAACATATGCAATTACATTTGAACTGGGCAAGATGAAACTCAAGCTTAGCCATCAGACAAGTTTAAGCCCCTTTGAAGTGATCTCTAATTAAGTATTGCATTAATTATGTAGTGGGCATATATAATAAGTATAACTATCAGTATACCTTGTAAATACTACTTCTAAAATTGAACAAAATGAACACCCACATCGAATTTCTAACATCTCCAGGAATGACGTCATAGGTATGTGCTTTCAAGGCGTGTCATGCATAAACTACACACAGGTGGGTGAGTGTGTGCGTGTGTCGAGGAAGGAGGACGAGATATTAGGGTCCTTGGGGCTGCGTCACTGCAGCTGCTGGGAAACATTTACATTAATACGTCCGCACGTTTTTATCTGTTAACAGTAACAGAAGCAACAACAGCAATAGCAGCAGCAGCAGCAAAAGAACTACAAAATCAACAGTGGCAGCAACAACAACATATGCACAGAAACAGAGGCAGCAATAACAACAGATGCAAGGGAAACAAGGGCAGCAATAACAACAGATGCAAGAAACAGCAAGCAAGAGGCAACAACAGCATCAGAGGCAAGAAACAGCAACAAAACGTAGACAAAGCAACAGAAACAGCAACAGAGGCAGCAGAAGTAACAGAAGCAGCAACAACAATAGAGGCAGCAACAACAACAACAACAGGGGCAGCAACAGCAATGAGGGGCAGCAACAACAATGGAGGCATCAACTGCAACAGGGCAGCAACAGTAACAGAAACAGGCAACAGTAACAGGGCAGCAACAGCAACAGGGCAACAACGGTGAGGCAGCAACATAAGAGGCAGCAATAGCAACCAGAGGCAACAGCAATAGAGGCAGCAACAGTAACATGGTGCAAGCAACTGCAACAGAGGCAGCAGCAACGTAACAGAGGCAACAGCAGTAACAGGGCGCAACTGCAACAGAGGCAGCAACTGCAACAGAGGCAGCAACAGCAACAGAGGCAGCAGCAACAGTAACAGAGGCAGCAACAGTAACAGAGGCGCAACAGTAACAGAGGCGGAACAGTAACAGGGGCAGCAACTGCAACAGAGGGCAACAATACTGCAACAGAGGCAGCAACTGCAACAGGAGGCAGCAACAGCAACAGAGCAGCAACAGCAACAGAGGCAGCAACAGTAACAGAGGCAGCAACAGTAACAGAGGCAACAACTGCAACATAGGCAGCAACTGCAACAGGGCAGCAACAGCAACAGAGGCAGCAACAGTAACAGAGGCAGCAACTGCAACAGAGGCAGCAACAGTAACAGAGGCAGCAACTGCAACAGAGGCAGCAACAGCAACAGGGCGGCAACAGTAACAGGGCAGCAATACTGCAACAGAGGCAGCAACAGTAACCAGGCAGCAACAGCAACAGGGACAGCAACAGAGGCAGCAACGGTAACAGAAGCAGCAACAGAGGGCAGCACGCAACAGAGGCAGCAACAGTAAAGGGGCAGCAACAGCATCAGAGAAGTGGCAACAGAGGCAGCAATAGAGCGGCAACGGTAACAGAAGCAGCAACAGAGGCAGCAGTAGCAACAGAGGCAGTAACAGCAACAGAGGCAGAAACAGCAACAGAGGCAGCAACAGCATCAGGGAAGGCAACGAGGAGTGAACAGCAATGGGGGCAGCAACGGTAACAGGAGCAGCAACAGAGGCAGCAGCAAAGAGGCAGTAACAGCAAGAGGGGCAGCAACAGTAACAGAGGCAGCAACTGCAACAGAGGCAGCAACAGTAACAGGGCAGCAACTGCAACAGGAGGCAATGGCAGCAACAGAGGCAGCAACAGCAACAGGGGCAGCAACATTAACAGAGGCAGCAACTGCAACAGGGGCAGCAACAGTAACAGGGCAGCAACTGCAGCAGAGGCAGCAACAGTAACAGAGGCAGCAACTGCAACAGAGGCAGCAACAGTAACAGAGGCAGCAACTGCAACAGAGGCAGCAACAGTAACAGAAGCAGCAACAGCAACAGGGGCAGCAACGGTAACAGAAGCAGCAACAGAGGGCAGCAGCAGCAACAGAGGCAGTAACAGCAACAGAGGCAGTAACAGCAACAGAGGCAGCAACAGTAACAGAGCGCAACAGCATCAGAAGTGGCAACAGAGCGTAACAGCAATAGAGGCAGCAACGGTAACAGAAGCAGAAGAGGGCAGCAACAGCAACAGAGGCAGCAACAGTAACAGAGGCAGCAACTGCAACAGGGCAGCAACAGTAACAGAAGCAGCAACAGCAACAGGGACAGCAACAGCAACAGAGGCAGCAACGGTAACAGAAGCAGCAACAGGGCAGCAGCAGCAACAGAGGCAGTAACAGCAACAGGTTAGCAACAGTAACAGAGGCAGCAACAGCATCGAAGTGGCAACAGAGGTGGCAACAACAATAGAGGCAGCAACGGTAACAGAGCAGCAACAGAGCAGCAGCAACAAAAAGAGGCAGTAACAGCAAGAGAGGCAGCAACAGTAACAAGAGCAACTGCAACAGAGGCAGCAACGGTAACAGAAGCAGCAACAGGGCAGCAGCAGCAAGAGACGATAACAGCAAGAGGCAGCAACAGCAACAGGGACAGCAACAGCAACAGAGGCAGCAACAGCATCGGAAATTGAAAGCAGCAAGGGCAGCAACAGCAATAGAGGCAGCAACGGTAACAGGAAACAGCAGCAGCGACAGAAGACAGAGAAACAGCAACAGGGCAGCAACTGCAACAGAGGCATCAACTGCAACAGAGGCAGCAATAGTAACAGAGGCAGCAACTGCAAAGCAGAGGCAGCAATAGTAACAGGGCAACAACAATCAGCAGGGCAGCAACACATGGAGGCAGCAACTGCAACAGAGGGCGGTAACAGAGACAGAGGCAGCAACAGTAACAGAGGCAGCAACTGCAACAGAAGCAATGTAACAGGGCGGTACAGGGCAGCAACGGTAACAGAGGCGCAACAGTAACAAAGGCAGCAAACAGTAACAGAGCGGCAACAATGCCAGAAGCAGCAACAGAGCGCAGGGTAACGAAGCAGCAACAGCAATAAAGGCAGCAACAACAACAACAGCGGCAGAAACAGAAATGAGGGAAAAGCAACAGCGGCAGCAACTGCAACAGAGGCAGCAACAGCAACAGAGGCAGTAAACAGCAACAGGGCGGCAACTGCAACAGAGCATCGAAACTGCAACAGAGGCAGCAATAGTAACAGAGGCAACAGCTGCAACAGGGCAATAGTAACAGAGGGCAGCAACAGTAACAGAGACAGCAGTAACAGGGCAGCAACAGTAACCGAAGCAGCAGCAACAGGGCCAAGCCAGGGTAACAGAAGCAGCAACAGGGCAGCAGATGGGGGCAGCAACAACAACAACAGCGGCAGCAACAGCAATAGAGGCAGCAACAGCGGCTAACCACTGACAGAGGCAGCAACAGCAACAGAGTTAGTAACAGCAACAGAGGCAGCAACTGGCAGAGCGATGGCAGTAACAGAGCAGCAACTGCAACAGAGGGCATCAACTACAACAGAGGCAGCAATAGTAACAGAGGCAGCAACAGCAGCAACTGCAACAGAGGCAGCAAGCAGCAACAGAGAATTGGTAACAGCAACAGGGCAGCAACAGCAACAAGGCAGTAACAGTAGGGGCAAACTGCAACAGAAGGCATCAACTGCAACAGAGGCAGCAATAGTAACAGAGGCAGCAACTGCAACAGGGGGAGCAATAACAGGGCGGTAACAGAGGCAGCAACAGTAACAGAGGCAGCAACAGTAACGGAATGCATAGTAACAGAGGCAGCAACAGTAACTAAACAGCGGCAACAGAGGCAGCAGGGTAACAGAGCAGCAACAACAATGGGGGCAGCAAAAACTAACAGCGGCAGAAACAGAAATAGAAGGCAACGCCGGCGGCAGCAAACTGCAACAGAGGCGGCAACAGCAACAGAGGCAGTAACAGCAACAGAGGCAGCAACTGCAACAGAGGCATCAACTGCAACAGGGCAGCAATAGTAACAGAGGCAGCAAGCTGCAACAGGCAGCAATAGTAACAGGGCAGCAACAGTAAGAGGCAGCAAACAGTAACAGAGGCGGCAACAGTAACCGAGAGCAGCAACAGGGCGGCAGGATTAACAGGAAGCAGCAACAGAGGCAGACAGATGACAGAAGCAGCAACAACAATGGGGCAGCAACAACAACAACAGCGGCGCAAGCGCAATGGGGCAGCAACAGAGGCAGCAACTGCAACAGAGGCAGCAACAGCAACAGAGGAGTAACAGCAACAGAGGCAGCAGCAACAATAGAGGCAGTAACAGTAACAGAGGCAGCAACTGCAACAGAGGCATCAACTACAACAGAGGCAAGCAAATAGTAACAGAGGCAGCAACTGCAACGGGCAGCAATAGTAACAGAGACAACTGCAAGTAACAGGGCAGCAACAGTAACAGAGGCGGCAACAGTAACAGAGGGCGGCAACGGTAACAGGGCGGCAAGCAGTAACCAGGAAGCAGCAACAGGGCAGCAGATGTGAACAGACAGCAACAACAATGGGGCAGCAACAACAGCAACAGCGGCAGCAACAGTAATGGGGCAGCAATAGCAATGGGGGGCAGCAACAGCGGCAGCAATGGTAACAGAGGCAGCAACAGTAACAGAGGCAACTGCAACAGAGGCAGCAACAGTAACAGAGGCAGCAACAGGTAACAGAGGCAGTAACTGCAGCAGAGCAGTAACCAGCAACTCAGGCAGCAACTGCAACAGAGGCATCAACTGCAACAGAGACAGCAATAGTAACAGAGGCAGCAACTTCAACAGAGGCAGCAATAGTAACAGAGGCAGCAACAGTAACAGGGAGGCGAACAACAATAGAGACAGCAACAACAACAACAGCTGACGAAACAGAAATAGAGGCAGCAACAGCAACAGCGACGCTAACTGCAACAGGGCAGCAACAGCAACAGGGCAGTAGCAACAGCAACAGAGGCAACAACTGCAACAGAGGCATCAACTGCAACAGGGCAGCAATAGTAACAGAGGCAGCATGCAACAGAGGCAGCAATGTAACAGAGACAGCAACAGTAACAGAGGCAGCAACGGTAACAGAGGGCAGCAACAGTAACAAGAGGCAGCAACAGTAACCGAAGCAGCAACAGAGGCAGCGGTAACAGGGAAGCGAACAAAAATAGAGGCAGCAACAACAACAACAGCGGCAGCAACAGCAATAGAGGCAGCAACAGCAATGGAGGCATCAACTGTAACAGCGGCAGCAATAGTAACAGAGGCAGTAAGCAGTAACAGAGGAAGCAACTGCAACAGGGCAGCGTAACAGAGGCAGCAACAGTAACAGGGGGACGCAACAGTAATGAGGCGGTAACTGCAACAGGGGCAGCAACTGCAACAGGGCGGCAATAGTAACAGAAGCAGCAACAGTAACGAGCAGCAACAGAGGCAGCAAGTAGTAACAGGGCAGCAACAGTAACAGAGCAGCAACTGCAACAGAGGCAGCAACTGCAACAGAGGCAGCAACAGTAACAGAGGAAGCAACTGCAACAGAGGCAGCAACGCAACAGGGCAGCAACAGTAACAGAGGCAGCAACAGTAACAGGCAGCAACAGTAACAGAGGCAGCAACAGTAACCGAAGCAGCAACAGGGCGGCAGGAGTAACAGAAGCAGAAACAACAATAGAGGCAGCAACAGTAACAGAGGGCAGCAACAGTAACAGAGCCATAACGGTAACCGAAGCAGCAACAGAGCGGCAGGGTAATAGAGCAACAACAACAGGGCGGCAACGGCAATGGGCAGCAATGCACAGAGGCAGCAAAAGCAGTAACAGAGGCGGCAGCAATAGCGTAACAGAGCGGCAACTGCAACAGGGAGGGCACGGCAACTGTGACAAGGGGCAACGGTAACGGAGGCAGCAAGCAGTAACAGGGCAGCAATAGTAACAGGGCAGCAACTGCAACCAGGGCAGCAACTGCAGCAGAGGCAGCAACAGTAACAAACAGCAACAGTAACCAGAGCTTGCAACAGAGGCAGCAAATGCAAGAGAAAGTGACAATAGTAACAGAAGCAGCAACAGTAACCAGAAGCAACAACAAGAGGCAGCAATAGTAACAGGGCGGCAACAGTAACCGAAGTGGCAGCAACAGCAGAATAGCAAGCAGCGTCAGAAGTGCGAAAAGCAGCAATGGGGGCAGCAGGATGGCAGAGCAGCAACAACAATGAGGCAGCAACTGCAACAGAGCAATAGTAACAGAGGCAGCAAAGTAGTAACAGGGCTGTAACAGAGGCAGCAACAGTAACAGCGGCGGCAACGGTAACAAAGAGGCAGCAACAGCATGATAACAGAGGGCAGCAACAGTAACAAGAGCAGCAACAGTGGCGCAGGTAACAGAAGCAGCAACAACAATAGAGCAGTAACAACAGCAACAGCGGCAGCAGCAATGGGGCAGCAACAGCGGCAGCAATGGTAACAGAGGCAACAGTAACAGAGGCAACAGTAACAGAGGCAGTAACTGCAACAGAGCCAGCAACAGCAACAAGAGAAACAACTGCAACAGGGCAGCAATAGTAACAAGGAAGCAACAGTAACAGGGCAGCAATGTAACAGAGGCAGCAATGACACGGAGGCAGCAACAGTGAACAGAGAGCAGCAACAGTAACAGGCGGTAATTGCAACAGAGGCAGCAACTGCAACAGAGGCAAAGCAACTGCAGCAGAGGCAGCAATAGTAACGGAGAGCAGCAACAGTAACAGAGGCAGTAACTGCAACAGGGGCAGCAACTGCAGCAGAGGCTGGCAACGGTAACGAAGCAGCAACAGAAATGACAACAGCAACAGCAGCAACAACAGTAACAGAGGCAGCAACTGCAGCAGAGGCAGCAACAGCAACAGAGTGAGCAACTGCAACAGAGGCACACTGCAACAGAGCAGCAATAGTAACAGAAGCAACAACAGAACATCAACAACAACAGCAACAACGTAACAGGTGGCAGCACAGCAACAGAGGCAGAGCAACAAGACAGGGCGGTACTGCAACAGAGGCAACAACTGCAACAGAGGCAGCAATAGCAACAGTGCAAACAGAGGAAGCCAGAGCAATAGAAGTAGCAAGAGCAACAGAAATGCAATAGCATTGCAGCCAATAGTGGGCAAACACTAATAGGGAAGTACTTAGTAGCAAAAACAGAAGCAAACAGAGAAAGAAGAAAGAACAGACACAGCAACAGCAACAGAAGCAGCAATAGAGGAAGCAAAGGATGTAGCAACAGCAACAGATGCACCCACGGCAACAGAGGCAACCAAAGCAAGAAATGGAAGAAACAATTATAAAGCAACAGCAATAGAGGCACTAAAGGTAGGTAGTAACAGCAACAACGAATAACACAACAGAAATAAAGCCAACAGCAACAGAAAGAGGCGTGGGGGGAAAGAAGTAGAAGTAACCACAGAAGAGAGGTAGCAACAGCAACAGAGGCAGCAATAGTAGCAGTTGCATTAAGAGAGGCAGCACTGCAGTAGTAATAATGTAATTGCAAAGTAACAGAGGCAATTGTGAAAGAACGAGATGAAGGGCAGCAGGAAAGTAGAGAGAAGGCAGCAGGAAAGGCAGCAGGAAAAGAGAGAGAAGGGCAGCAGAAAGCAGAGAGAGAGCAGTGCAGCAAAGACACAACATGTGTGGTACTGAAATAGGGGCAAAGGGAGATGTGGAAAGAACAGTAAGGCTTAAAGAGACAAGGAACAACAGCAGGGACAACAGAGATAGAAGGAACAGCAGCCTAGACAGCAGGAATAACAAAGGCAATGAGTGAGCAGCAACATGGTTTTTGCTCACTACTCATAATGCTATCAATCATTCTCAGAGACACACTGAAGCTCACCACTTTCTGGGCCAATACACCCAGGTATACTTATATTAGTCACACACACACACACACACACACACATGACACACACACACACACACAACAAGAGGGTGTAGGCTGGTGGGTGTATAATAAGTAGTTCTCTAGAAGTAAATTAAAGAAAGTATCTCATGCCTTAGCTGGCATGGAGACGGTATTGTTCCATACTATGGTGGCGGTTATTGACCATCTGCTTCCAATATGGACTCAAACAAGAGGCACCATGGCTATAAAGACTGTAGTGTGGAGAACACGAGAGTACAGGTAGGCTGTTGCTAGATAATGACATTATACTTATGATAGCAAGAGTACTACAAATTAAACACAACTACAATAGCAGGAGTGATATATGAGGTATTGGCAGGGTGTGTGAGTGGTATATGAGGTAGTGGCAGGTGTATGAGTGATATATGAGTGTGGGTGTGTGAGTGGTATATGAGGTAGCAGGGTGTATGAGTGATATATGAGTAGTGGCAGGGGTGTGTGAGTGGTATATGAGGCAGGGTGTGTGAGTGGTATATGAGGTGTGGCAGGGTGTGAGTGGATATGAGGTAGTGTGTGAGCAGAGGTAGTGGCAGGGTGTGAGTGTATATGAGGTAGTGGTGATGAGTGGCATGAGGTGGGGGTGTGTGAGTAGTATATGAGGTAGTGGCAGGTGGAGTACATGATGAGGTATTGGCAGGGTGTGGAGTGGTATATGAGGTAGCAGAGGGGTGTATGAGTGGTATATGAGTGCAGTGCAGGGTGTGTGGAGTGATGATGAGTGGGGTGCATGATGGCAATGATATAGCATGAGTGCGTGTGGAGTGGCAGGTGTGAGTGGCATGAGGCAGTGTGGTGCATGAGTGGCATATGAGGCAGCAGGTGTGTGAGTGGTATATGAGTGGTGGCAGGGTGCATGATGACATGAGGCAGTGCGGGTGTGCGTGATGGGAAGCAGGCGTATGATATATGAGGTAGCGGCTATGGGTGATGGCATATGGAGGTAGTGGCAGGCGTGAGCAGCGTGAGGTAGTAGCAGGTGTGTGAGTGGCATATGGGGGCAGGCGGCAGGGCGTATGAGTGGTAAACGAGGTAGTGGCAGGCGTGTGAGTGATATGAGTGGAGTGGCAGGCATGAGTGTAAATGAGGCAGTGGCAGGGTGTGGGCATGGGGGAGTGGCAGGCGTGAGTGGTACATGAGGTAGGCGGCAGGTCGTATTGGTAAACGAGGTAGTGGCAGGCGTGTGGAGTGGCATTGGCGATGAGTGGCAGGGGCGTGTGATGGCATATGGGGTAGCATATATGTGGGTAGTGGCAAGATAAGTGAGTAGCGTGATGCGGTAGTGTTATGGTGTGTGGGGCATGATAATGCGGCAGGCGTGTGGAGCGGCATGATAGTGCGTGTTGGCGCGTGATGGCATATGATAGCGGCAGGGCGCATGATGGCATGATGAGGTAGCGGCACGGCGTGTGGCGATGAGCGGTTATGGGCGTGATAGTGGCAGGCGTGTGGAGTGGCATATGATGAGTAGTAGGCGGTGTGAGTGGTATATGAGGTAGCGGTTAGGGGCGTACGATGGATGGCGGCAATATGGGCGTGGAGCGGCATGGGTAGCGGCGGGCGATGGCACGATGAGGTGGCAGCGTGTGCAATGTCATGAGGTAGTGGCAGGGGTGTGAGTGGTATATGATGCAGGGTGTGTGGGGAGTGGCATGAGGCAGGCGTGAGTGGCATGAGGTAGTGGGTGGCATATGAGGTAGCGGGCAAGGGAGTAGGGCGTGATGGCATGATAGTGGCAGGGTGTATGGAGTGATATATGAGGAAATTGCATAGGTGTGAGGCATGAGGAAGGTGGCAGGCGTGTGAGTGTCATATGATAGTGGCAGGGGTGTGAGTGGCACATGAGGTAGTGGCAGGGGCATGAGTGGTATATGAGGTAGTGGCAGGGGTGTAATGATGACAGTGGCAGGGTGGAGTGGATATGAGGCAGTGGCAGGGGTGTATGAGTGGTATAGTGAGGTGGCAGGTGTATGTGGAGGATTATGACAGAGAGGTGGATGAGTGTATGAGGTGGCAGTGTGGGTGAGTGGTATATGGCATGGGTGAGGTGGCATATGAGAGGTATGATGACAGATGAGGTAGTGTGCAGGGGTGTGTGAGTGGTGTGATGCAGGGTGGTGTGAGCAGAGGTGTATGAGTGTTAGTGGCGGTGTGTCATATGATGGATGCAGGGGTGATAGATATGAGTGTGGCAGGGTGTGAGTGGTATATGAGGTAGTGGCAGGGGTGTATGATATGAGGGCAGGGGTTATGTGGGGTGAGTGGGTATATGAGGTAGTGGCAGGGGTGTATGATGGTATATGAGGTAGTGGCAGGGTGTGAGTGGCATGGAGGTAGCGGCAGGTGTGCGGAGTGGTATATGATAGTGGTTATGGGGGTGTATGGTGTGGCAGGGTGTAAGGTGGATATGATAGCAGTGGCGGGGTGTGTGATGGTGATGATAAGTGAAGTGGCAGGTGTGTGAGTGGTATATGGGGTGGCAGGTGTGTGATGGAGGGTGTATGAGGTAGTGGCAGGTGTGTGAGGTAGTGGTATATGAGGTAGTGGCAGGGTGGTGTGTGATGGTAAATGAGGTGGCAGGTGTGATATGAGGTAGTGGCAGGGTGTGTGGAGTGGTATATGAGGTAGTGGGTGTGTGGAGTGGGTGAGGCAGTGGTGTGTAAGGAGGACAGTGGCAGGGGTGTGGAGTGATATGATGGAAGTGGGTAGGGTGGTGGAGTGGTGATGCAGGAGGTAGTGGCAGGGTGTGAGTGGTAGCAGTGAGGTAGTGGCAGGGTGTGTGGAGTGGTATATGGAGTGAGTGGCAGGGTGTGTGAGTGGTATATGAGGTAGTGGCAGGAGGGTGTGGTGGTATATGGGGTAGTGGCAGGGTGTGTGAGTGGTATATGGGGTGAGTGGCAGGGTGTGTGGGTGGTATATGAGGTAGTGGCAGGGTGTGTGAGTGGTATGAGGTGAGTGGCAGGGTGTGTGAGTGGTATATGAGGTGGTGGCAGGGTGTGTGGAGTGATATATGAGGTGAGTGGCAGGGGTGTGTAGGTGGTATATGAGGTGAGTGGCAGGGTGTATGAGGTGGTATATGGGGTGGTGGCAGGGTGTGTGAGTGGTATATGAGGGTGGTGTGGCAGGGTGTGTGGAGTGGTATATGGGAGTGAGTGGTGGGTGTTAGTGATGTATGGGGTAGTGGCAGGGTTGTATGAGTGATATATGAGTGAGTGGCAGGGATTGATGAGTGGTATGAGGTGTGGCAGGGTGTGTGAGTGGTATATATGGTAGTGGCAGGGTGTGTGAGTGGTATGAGGTAGTAGTGGCAGGGTGTGTGTGAGTGGTATATGAGGTAGTGGCAGGGGTGTGTGGGTGGTATATGAGGTAGTGGCAGGGTGTATGAGTGGTATAAGGTGAGTGGCAGGGGTGTGTGAGTGGTATATGAGGTGAGTGGCAGGGTGTATGAGTGGTATATGAGGTGAGTGGCAGGGGTGTGTGAGTGGTATATGAGGTAGTGGCAGGGTGTGTGGGTGGTATATGAGGTGGTGGCAGGGTGTGTGGTGGTATATGTGAGGTAGTGGCAGAGGTTGTGTGAGTGTGGTATATGAGGTGAGTGGCAGGGGTGTGTGAGGTGGTATATGAGGTAGTGGCAAGTTGTGGCAGGTGGTATATGAGGTAGTGGCAGGGTGTATGAGTGGTATATGGGGTAGTGGCAGGGTGTGTGGAGTGGTATATGAGGTAGTGGCAGGGTGTGTAGTGGTATATGAGGTAGTGGCAGGGTGTGTGGAGTGGTATATGAGGGTGAGTGGCAGGGTGTATAAGGTGGTATGAGGTGATGGCAGGGGTGTGTGGAGTGGTATATGAGGTGAGTGGCAGGGTGTGTGAGTGGTAGAGGTGAGTGGCAGGGTGTATGAGTGGTATATGAGGTAGTGGCAGGGTGTGTGAGTGGTATATGGAGGTAGTGGCAGGGTGTGTAGTGGTATATGAGGTGGTGGCAGGGGTGTGTGAGTGGTATATGAGGTAGTGGCAGGGGTGTGTGGGTGGTATATGGGAGTAGTGGCAGGGTGTGTGAGTGGTATATGAGGTGAGTGGCAAGGTGTGTGAGTGGGTATATGAGGTAGTGCTGGGGTGTGTGAGTGGTATATGAGGTAGTGGCAGGGTGTGTGAGTGGTATATGAGGTAGTGGCAGGTGTATGAAGGTGTATATGAGGTAGTGGCAGGGTGTGTGAGTGGTATATGAGGGTAGTGGCAGATTATTGTGAGTGGTATATATGAGGTAGTAGCAGGGTGTGTGAGAGTGGTATATGAGGTAGTGGCAGGGTGTGTGAGTGGTATATGAGGTAGTGGCAGGGTGTTGGTGGTATATATGAGGTAGTGGCAGGGGTGTGGGAGTGGTATGAGGTGGCAGGGTGTGTGGTGATATATATGAGGTAGTGGCAGGGTGTGTGGGTGGTATGAGGTAGTGGCAGGGTGTGTGAGTGGTATATGGGGGTAGTGGCAGGGTGTGTAGTGGTATATGAGGTAGTGGCAGGGTGTGTGGTGGTATATGAGGTAGTGGCAGGGTGTATGGTGGTATATGAGGTAGTGGCAGGGTGTGTGAGTGTGGTATATGAGAGTGAAGTGGCAGGGTGTGTGAGTGGTATATGGGGTAGTGGCAGGGTGTGTGAGTGGTATATGAGGTGAGTGGCAGGGTGTATAGGTGGTATATGAGGGTGAGTGGCAGGGTGTATGAGTGTGATATGAGGTGTGTGGCAGGGTTGGGAGGTGGTATATGAGGTAGTGGCAGGGGTGTGTGAGTGGGTATATGAGGAGGTAGTGGCAGGGTGTATGAGTGGTATATGAGGTAGTGGCAGGGTGTATGAGTGAGTATATGAGGTGAGTGGCAGGGGGTGTATGGAGGTGGTATATGAGGTAGTGGCAGGGTTATGAGTGGTATATGAGGTAGTAGCGGGGTGTGTAGTGGTATAGGGGTAGTGGCAGGGTGTGTGAGTGGTAAATAGGGTGAGTGGCAGGGTGTGTAGTGGTATATGAGGTAGTGGCAGGGTGTATGAGTGGTATAATGAGGTGAGTGGCAGGTGTGTGTGAGTGGTATATGAGGTAGTGGCAGGGGTGTGTGAGTGGTATGAGGTAGTGGCAGGGTGTGTGAGTGGTATATGAGTGAGTGGCAGGGTGTATGAGTGGTATATGAGGTAGTGGCAGGGTGTGTGAGTGGTATATGAGGTAGTGGCAGGGTGTGTGAGTGGTATATAAGGAGTAGTGGCAGGGTGTGTGAGTGGTATATGAAAGTGAGTGGCAGGGTGTGTGAGTGGTATATGAGGTAGTGGCAGGGTGTGGAGTGTGTAAGAGTAGTGGCAGGGTGTGTGAGTGTGGTATATGAGGTGAGTGGCAGGGGTGTATGAGTGGTATATGAGGTGAGTGGCAGGGTGTGTGGAGTGTGAGGTATATGAGGTAGTGGCAGGGTGTGTGAGTGGTATATGGGGTAGTGGCAGGGTGTGTAGGTGAGTATATGAGGTAGTGGCAGGTGTGTGAGTGGTATATGAGGTGAGTGGCAGGGTGTGTAGGTGGTGTATATGAGGAGGTAGTGGCAGGGTGTGTGAGTGGTATATGAGGTAGTGGCAGGGTGTGTGGAGTGGTATGAGGTAGTGGCAGGGTGTATGGAGTGGTATATGGGAGTGAGTGGCAGGGGTGTGTGAGTGGTATATAGGGTAGTGGCAGGTGTGTGAGTGGTATATGAGGTGAGTGGCAGGGTGTGTGAGTGGTATATGAGGTAGTGGCAGGGTGTGGAGGTGATATATGAGGTAGTGGCAGGGTGTGTAGGTGATATGAGGTGAGTGGCAGGGTGTGTGAGTGGTATATGAGGTAGTGGGGTGTATGAGTGATATATGAGGTAGTGGCAGGGTGTGTGAGTGGTATATGAGGTAGTGGCAGGTGTGTGAGTGGTATATAATGAGGTAGTGGCAGGGTGTTAGGTGATATATGAGGTAGTGGCAGGTGTATGAGTGGTATATGAGGTAGTGGCAGGGTGTATGAGTGGTATATGAGGTAGTAGCAGGAATTATGGAGGTGGTATATATGAGGTAGTGGCAGGGTGTGTATGGTGAGGTATATGAGGTAGTGGCAGGGTGTGTGAGTGGGTATATGAGAGGGTAGTGGCAGGGTGTGTGAGTGGTATATGAGGTAGTGGCAGGGTGTATGAGTGGTATATGAGGTGGCAGGGTGTAGGTGGTATATGAGATTGAGTGGCAGGGGTGTATAGGTGAGTATATGAGGTAGTGGCAGGGTGTGTAGTGTGGTATATGAGGTATGGTAGCGGGGTGTATATGGTGTATATGAGGTAGTGGCAGGGTGTGTGAGTGGTATATGGAGGTAGTGGCAGGGTGTGGAGTGGTATAAGTGAAGTGGCAGGGTGTGTGAGTGGTATATGAGGTAGTGGCGGGGTGTGTGAGTGAGTGCAGAGGTGGTGGCAGGGGTGTAGAGGTGGTATGAGGTAGTGGCAGGGGTGTGTGAGTGGTATGAGGTAGTAGCAGGGTGTGTAGGTGGTATATGAGTAGTGGCAGGGTGTATGAGTGGTATATGAGGTGAAGTGGCAGGGTGTATGAGTGGTATATGAGGTAGTGGCAGGGTGTGTGGAGGTGGTATATGAGGTAGTGGCAGGGTGTGTGAGTGGTATATGAGGTAGTGGCAGGGTGTATGAGTGGTATATGAGGTAGTGGCAGGGTGTGTGGAGTGGTATATGAGGTGAGTGGCAGGGTGTGTGAGTGGTATGTGAGGTAGTGGCAGGGTGTGTGAGGTGGTATATGAGGTAGTGGCAGGGTGTGTGAGTGGTATATGAGGTGAGTGGCAGGGTGTGTGAGTGTGGTATGAGGTAGTGGCAGGGTGTGTGAGTGGTATATGAGGTAGTGGCAGGGTGTGTGAGTGGTATATGAGGTAGTGGCAGGGTGTGTGAGTGGTATATGAGGTAGTGGCAGGGTGTATGAGTGGTATATGGAGGTAGTGGCAGGGGTGTGTGGAGTGGTATATGGAGGTAGTGGCAGGGTGTGAGTGGTATATAGGGCAGAGTGGCAGGGTGTGTGAGTGGTATATGAGGTAGTGGCAGGGTGTGTGAGGGGCATATGAGGTGAGAGTGGCAGGGGTGTATGGAGTGGTATATGAGGTAGTGGCAGGGTGTAGTGAGTGGTATATGAGGTGAAGTGGCAGGGTGTGTGAGTGGTATATGAGGTGAGTGGCAGGGGTGTGTGAGTGGTATATGAGGTGAGTGGCAGGGTGTGTGAGTGGTATATGAGGTAGTGGCAGGGTGTATGAGTGGTATGAGGTAGTGGCAGGGTGTAATGAGTGGTATATGAGGTAGTGGCAGGGTGTATGAGTGGTAAATGAGGTGAGTGGCAGGGTGTGTGAGTGGGTATATGGGGTAGTGGCAGGGTGTGTGGAGTGGTATATGAGGTAGTGGCAGGGTGTATGAGTGGTATATGAGGTAGTGGCAGGGTGTGTGTGATATGAGGTGGTGGCCAGGGTGTATAGGTATATAGAGTAGTGGCAGGGTGTATAGATATAGAGGTAGTAAGCAGGGTGTATAGAGTGATATAGTGAAGTGTGTGAGGAGGTAGTGGCAAGTGTGTGGTTGTTGGTAGATGGGTAAAGGGTGTAATAATAGGATATGATCAAATGATGAAGAAATAGAGTTGCTGACTCAGAAGTCTAATGAAAGTTCAAGATGAGGTGATGTGGGTGTGGGTAGGGTTGATGGTGGGAGTGGATTAAATTGCAGTGGGGGAAGAAGGTGAGTGGGTCAGGAAGGTGAGTGGGCATCTAGAATAGGGTGGTAGAGTATGAAAGAGAGGGTGTGGCATAGATGGAGGATGAAAATGGAGTGAGGAGGTTAGTGGGAGTAAGAATGATTGAGGCGAATGAAGAATGGGATGATGGAGGTGGAGTGGGAGTAAGGAAGATGGAGGTGGAGTAGAGGAGTAGGATGTTGGAGGTGAGTAGATGGGATGAATGGTGGAGTGAGGAGAGTGGGATAATGGAGGTGGTAGAGGAGTAAGGAAGATGGAGGTGAGTAGAGGAGTGGGATGTTGGAGGTGAGTAGGTAGGATGAATGGTGGGTGGTGGGGAGTAGAGTGTGATGGAGGTGAGTAGGGAAGTAAGGAAGATGGAGGTGGTAGAGGAGTAGGAATGATGGATGTGAGTGAAGAGTAAGGGAAGATGGTGGTGAGTAGAGGAGCAAGTATGCTGGAGGTGAGTCAAGTGGGAGGATGGGTGAGTAAAGGAGTAAGGATAATAGGTGAGGTGAAAAGTAATAAGGATGATGGGGTTAGTAGAGGAGTAAGTATGATGGATGTGAGATGATGGAGGAGATAAAGGGGCAAGGATGATGGAGGTGAGTAATGGCGGAAAGGATGGAGGTGAGTCAAGTGTGGCGGCTAGATATGGAGTCAGCTAAAATTCAGTGAAAATGCAACCTAAAGTCAGAACATAAATATGTAAACGTGAAACCAAGAGAGGTAGGTGAGTGGGAAGAACAGGGCTGGAGTCAGAAGAGTGCAAGAGGGGCGGTGGAGTGGAAAAGGGGATATCCGTCACGGAGGGTCATTGTAGGAGAGAGTATCAGAGGACGAGGGAAAGGCATCGAGGTTATAACAACACAAACATAGAATATATGAGCGAGGGTGGTACCTGCTGTGGCTAAGAGGAAGAGGAAGAAAAGAGGAGGAGGAAGGGGAGGAAAGAATGCTAAACAAGTTCAAAACTGGTAGGGTGGCAGAGTGTGGTGGGTGGGAGGTCGAGTAAGGTAGTGATGGCGTGCGTGTAAGGGGGATAATCAAGGATGGGTAGGGTAGGTGTATGAGGGGAGATGACAGGTGTATGAGGGAAGGTGACACGGTGTATGAGATGACAGGATGTATGAGGGAAGGTGACACGGTGTATGAGGAGAGATGACAGATGTATGGGGAAGGTGACACGGTGTGGGAGAGATGACATGGTGTGGGAAGGTGACATGGTGTGGGATGTATGAGGAAGGTGACACGGTGTATGAGGAGATGTGGGATGTGGGGAAGGTGACACGGTGTATGAGGAGAGATGACAGGATGTGAAGGAAGGTGTATGAGGAGAGGATGACATGGTGTATGAGGGAGATGACAGGATGTATGAGGAAGGTGACACGGTGTATGAGGAGAGATGACACGGTGTGAGGGAGATGACAGGATGTATGAGGAAGAGTGACACGGCGTATGAGGAGATGACAGGTGTGAGATGGAGGATGTAGAAGGGAAGGTGACATGGTGTATGAGGAGAGATGACATGGTGTATGGGGAGAGAGTGACAGGTGTGAGGAGATGGAGGATTGGAAAGGTGACACGGTGTATGAGGATGGCTGGTATATGGGGAAGGTGACACGGTGTATGAGGAGAGATGACAGGAGATGTGAGGGAAGGTGACACGGTGTATGAGGAGATGACACGGTGTATGAGGAGAGATGACAGGATGTATGAGGGAAGGTGACAGTGTATAGGAAGAACATAGGATGTATGAGGGAAGGTGACACGGTGTATGAGGAGAGATGACAGGATGTAAGGACGAGAGATGACAGGATGTGTGAGGGGAAAGTGACATGGTGTAAGGGAGGGAGAGATGACAGGATGTTGAGGGAAGGTGACACGGTGTATGAGGAGAGATGACAGGGTGTAAGGGAGGAGAGATGACAGGATGTAGTGAGGGAAGTGACATGGTGAGGGAAGGTGACATGAGAGGAGAGAGATGACAGGATGAAGGGGGAAGTGACATGGTGTATGAGGAGAGACGACAGGATGTATGGAGGGAAGGTGACATGTATGAGGAGATGACAGGATGTATGAGGGAAGGTGACATGGTGTATGAGGAGAGATGACAGGATGTATGAGGGAAGGTGACACGGTGTATGAGGAGGAGATGACACGGTGTATGAGGAGAGACAGGATGTATGAGGGAAGGTGACACGGTGTATGAGGAGAGATGACACGGTGTATGAGGAGAGATAACAGGTGATGGGAGAGGGAAGGTGACACGGTGTATGAGGAGAGATGACAGGATGTATGGGGGAAAGTGACATGGTGTATGAGGAGAGATGACACGGTGTATGAGGAGAGATGACAGGATGTATGGGGGAAGGTGACACGGTGTATGAGGAGGAGATGACAGGATGTAAGGGGAGGGAAGGTGACATGGTGGGAGGAGAGATGACAGGGGGAGGAGAGATGACAGGATGTAAGGAGGGAAGGTGACACGGTGTAAGGAGGAGAGATGACAGGATGTAGGGGAAGGTGACACGGTGTAGAGGAGAGATGACACGGTAAGGAGAGATGACAGGATGTGAGGGAAGGCAGGTGTAAGGAGGAGATGACAGGGTGTATGGGAGGGAAGGTACACGGTGTATGAGGAGAGATGACAGGGTGTAAGGAGGGAAGGTGACACGGTATGAGGAGAGATGACACGGTGTATGAGGAGAGATGACAGGATGTATGAGGGAAGGTGACACGGTGTATGAGGAGAGATGACACGGTGTATGAGGAGAGATGACACGGTGTATGAGGAGATGACAGGATGTATGGGGAAGGTGACACGGTGTATGAGGAGAGATGACAGGATGTATGGGGAAGGTGACACGGTGTATGAGGAGAGAATGACAGGATGTATGAGGGAAAGTATGACGGTGTGTTAAGGGAAGTACCAAGATGTGAAAGGAAGTGGAAGCAGGGGGGAATGGAAGTATAAGAGGAAGTGTTAGTATGAGGTAAAGTGGTAGTATGAAAAGTGTTAGTATGAGGTAAAGTAGTAGTATGTAAAGTACAGGTATGAGGTAAAGTGGTAGTATGAGGTAAAGTGGGTAGTATGAGGTAAAGTGTTAGTATGAGGTAAAGTGGTGGTATGAGGTAAAGTGTTAGTATGAGGTAAAAGGTTAGTATGAGGTAAAGGGTAGTATGAGGTAAGTGTTAGTATGAGGTGTTAAGATGAGGTAAAGTGTTAGATGAGGAAAGTGTTAGGATGAGGTGAAAGTGTTAGTATGAGGCAAAGTAGTAGCATGATAAAAAGTGTTAGTATGAGGAAGTATGAGGATGTTAGTATGAGGTAAAGTGGTAGTATGAGGTAAAGTATTCGTATGAGGTAAAGTGGTAGTATGAGGTAAAGTGGTAGTATGAGGTAAAGTGTTAGTATGAGGTAAAGTGGTAGTATGAGGTAAAGTGTTTGTATGAGGTAAAGTGTTAGTATGAGGTAAAGTGTTAGTATGAGGTAAAGTGGTAGTATGAGGTAAAGTGGTAGTGTGAGGTAAAGTGTTAGTATGAGGTAAAGTGGTAGTATGAGGTAAAGTGGTACCATGAGGGAATGTGGTAGTATGAGGTAAAGTGTTAGTATGAGGTAAAGTGTTAGTATGAGGTAAAGTGGTAGTATGAGGTAAAGTGTTAGTATGAGGTAAAGTGGTAGTATGAGGTAAAGTGGTACTATGAGGGAATGTGGTAGTATGAGGTAAAGTGGTAGTTTGAGGTAAAGTGATAGTGTGAGGTAAAGTGGTAATATGATAGGAAGTGGAAGTATGAGGGTGAAGCGGTTGTATGAGGTAAAGTGTTAGTATGAGATAAAGTGAAAGTATGAGGTAAAATGGTACTATGAGGCAAAGTGTTAGTATGAGGTAAAGTGGAAGTATGAGGTAAAATGGTAGTATACAGTGATGCAGTGCCAATTTTTAAGGTGCAGGTGCTGTCAAAATAATTTCCGTTTCCTAAACCGTTTCTATATCTATATATATATATATATATATATATATATATATATATATATATATATATATATATATATATATATATATATATATATATATATATATATATATATATATATATATACACGCACACACACACACACTACCCCTGGTAGTATTACAGGAAGTGGAAGTATGAGGGAAAGTGTAAGTATGAGGGGAAATGGTAATATGAGGTGAAGTAGTCGTATGAGGGGAAGTGGAAGTATGAGGCAGAGTAGTAGTATGAGGAAGTGGAAGTATGGGCGGAAATGGTAGTATGAAGTAAAGTAGTAGGATGAGGGGAAGTGGTGGTATGATGGGAAGTAGTAGAGTGTATGAGAGGGAGGTGACAGGTTGTGAGAAGGAGTGTAAATACAAGACCAGAAAGCCTGACTAAAGCACAGCATAATATGAGTGATACTTGGTGAAATGGCATCATGCTTAGAGGGAATAAAGGGTACAAGGAGAGAGAGAGAGAGAGAGAGAGAGAGAGAGAGAGAGAGAGAGAGAGAGAGAGAGAGAGAGAGAGAGAGAGAGATATATAAATACAGAAAGGAAAGAGAGAGAGAGATGCACAAATAGGTGCATAAAGAGAGAAAGAGAGAGAACAATAAGTGAAAGATAAAAATATTTTCGGCAAATTCTGCCACTGGTATTACTCTATTTTATTTCACCCTGGGATCCTTCTTAGATGGATGGGCACTCAGCATTTGCTAATTACCTCAGGATGTAATTATCTTTTTGTGGTAGTAATTTATCACCTCATTAATTTTATTTAATGCATCTAATTGCCGTTATTTATAGCATTAATCACTAAAAAAAAAGGACTTCTTTTTATACATAAAAAAACCAATATAATACACAGAGAGCCAAATGGGGTGATACCCACTCACTTCAAAACGTATCTTTATGTTTGGGTTCGATGAATTTTAAAATGATCCTTGCGATTCCTGTCAAAATCATTCGTCCGTTTTGTCATATTCTCTCACTAAAATATGTAATAATACTTTTTATGAAGCGAGTGTTTACATCTTTCATATCTCAGGGGGCTTTGGAAAAAACCTCTGGGTGAACCTGAACAAATATTATGCCCAAAGACCTGTAACAGACACTATTACTAATCCCTCCACCGACGACCATCACAATACGGAAATAACCTCTGGGTGAACCTGAACAAATATTATGCCCAAAGACCTGTAACAGACACTATTGCTAATCCCTCCATCGACGACCATCACAATACGGAAATAACCTCTGGGTGAACCTGAACAAATATTATGCCCAAAGACCTGTAACAGACACTATTGCTAATCCCTCCACCGACGACCATCACAATACGGAAATTGTTTTCCCTTCTGTCTACTATTGGATTTTATCTACCAATTTTCAGGGGTTAAGTCCACAACAGCAAGATGTATGTAGTAAACTCCTGTTGTTAATTCATTTTGTTAAATTTTGAATATTGTATATCAAAACCCTGAAAAGTCTCTCACTAACACGGAAGCATATTGGTGAATAGAAGTATACATTTTTTTTTCAATAGATAACATGTTCATTATGACGCTGACTGCAAATTATGCGAACACTAGTCATTGTTGAATTATATAGGAACACTAATGATTTTAACTACATATGTATTAATGAAACTTCCTCTTTACAGGTATATCATAAGATAGTGTGCGGCGACCGAATGAATACAGCGCCCATTTTCTTTCTTAACTGGCTTGTGCTCGAGCCACCCTTAGCTCATCCACTTGAAATGTGTACTTTCCTTTACAGCTGGGGAGGTGAGACCGGTCGAGTAAAGTCCCAGGGACTCTGCACAGCCTCTAGAGAACCATCTGGTGTACGGAGCCGACACACCAAGTCTCCCTTAATAACACGGAATATTGTGTATGTTTATGGTGTTCAGAAGTTTCCTCAGTGTGTTGAGATTAATTTAGACCACCACGATGCCCAAGTGCCTGTGGCTGTTACACTTGACGACTACCTGCTCGATGCTTAACTACTGGACGTCTACCTAATGAACTTCTACCTACTGAATGTCTGCCTACTGCAAGCTTGCATGCTGGATATCTACCTATTGAACTTCTACTTGCTGGAGGGCCTACGACCGAAATTTACGGGTAACGTTGTGAGGTGGATATTGTTATGGCTTCAGAGTATCCCAAGCAATAATGTATCGACCGGGTTTTCTCAGCCTGGACCTCATAGCTCACAGCGTTAGTAATAAAGAACTATACTGACCATTTCTGTTTCTGATATTAACTTTCCTCTTAACTTTATATATTAGATACGATCTTGAGAAAGTGAGCATTTTTATTAGAGGTACTAAGTTGTTAATACTTGTTTTGGTAAATGTCCCTTAATTACCGCATTAGTGACATTTACTTAAGGTTAAAACGAAAAAGTCAACCAGAAAAAAGTTGAAATATGTGGAAATGTGTGATGCTTTTACTTGACAAGCACTTTAGTTGAATCTCAAATGGCGGGGAGTTGTACTCGATCTAATTTCGTAGTGGGTCGTAGTAAATGTTGCTCTCCCTCCCCTCACACACACACCACTAGAACACACGTACGCACGCACGCACGCGCACGCGCACGCACACACACACACACACACACACACACACACACACACACACACACACACACACACGCTAGTTTGCTGTCACGCGGAATCGAGTATGACGATCATCCAGCTATGATACAATGGTATGAGTTATTAAGGATGTCACCTAGGTTGGTGAGTTCTGTGGTGACTAAAGAGGCCGATACGGAACCAGCCGGGTCGATCACAGATGTTGCACATGTGGGGCACTACATTTAGTGTGGGAGGGCGGCGGCAGCGTCTTTCCGGCGTTGGCGCTTGTCTTCCTAGGTTTGCAGTCGGGATAACGCGAAAGTATTATACCTTCTTGTGTGGTGGCCCTCCAAGCCTAACGATGTGGAGTAAGCATCTCCCAGGTAAGGGGGGTTGATGTCTGATGTTTGTCTTAAGACTATCCTTATGCCTTTTCAGATGCCCGCCAGCGTTACTTTTACTATTAGTTTGGTAACTGTAATGTAGTTGCTTTGGCAGTCTACTGTTATCCATGCAGGTAACATGGACAGTCCAGCGCAGATGTTCATGGATAATGGTAGCCTCGATGCATTTACAATTGGTGTCAGCAAGAATAATGGCATTTGTTCTCTTGTCTTCCCAGCGAACTCAGAGGATGGAACGTAGACAACTTTGGTGAAAGTTTTCCAGTGTCTTGATGTGCCCCCTGTATGTAAACCCATGTCTCGCTGCCATATAGCAGGGTGGGGAGGACCAGTGGACCACCGCTCGATATACGTGTAACTTTGTAAATAATATCAGCTCCCTACAGCTGAAGACATGGTTTCGGAGTTTGCCAAAGGTTTGAGATGCACATGTGATCCGATGATGAATCTTTCCATCGATGTTTGTGGTGGTGGACAAGTGGGAGCCAAAATACCGAAAGTGGGTTGCATTAGAGAAGGTAGTACCTGTTAAGATAGATGAATAGTGGAGGTATTGCTGAACCAGGGGCAGGCTGAAAGAGAATATGAGTCTTAGGTACATTCACCTCAAGGTCGAAGTGTGCATACGCATCTGCGTAGGTGTTCAGGATCTCCTGTAGGTTGCATTCAGTGTGAGTGACAAGGGTGAGGTCGTCTGCATACTGTAGCTCAGTAATGGAAGCTACCGACACCTTTGTTCCTGCCTGGAGTCGTCTTATGTTGAAAAGATCCTTCATCCGGTACTCGTTGTCCACCCCGCCAGCTAGATTGGCACTGGCATAAGTAAGGAAGGCAGGAGAGAAAATGGAAAAGAGAGTTGGCACCATTACCCCTGTTTGGATGGGGAAGAAGTCAGACTGGGTGCTACTGTGCAAGACACTGCTGTTCTTGCCATCGTGGAGTTGCCTCACAATGGCGATGAATTACGGTGGGCAGCCAAAACGGGTGAGGGTCCACCAGAGGACTTCCTTAATGAACGAGTCGAATGCCTTGGTTAGGTCGATGATAGCCATGTACAGGTCACGACGCTGTTTTCTACACTTTTCCTGTATCTGACGGGCAGCAAAGATTATATCAGTGGTGCCACGTAATGGTCTAAAGCCGCATTGAGATTCTGGGAGAAAGATTTCCACCTCAAGAAGAAGTCTGTTTAGAAGGACTCGGGCGATAATCTTGCTAGCTACGGACAGCAGCGAGATCCTGCGGTAGTTACCACAGTCTGACCAGTCTCCCTTGTTCTTATAAATATTGACGATGGAGGCATCTTTAAGAATGTGGGGATTTTTCTCCTGTTCCCATATATTCTCCAGAAGAGAGTGGAGACAACTAGTTAGCAGAGGTCCTCCTGCTTTATCCACCTCGGCTGGGATTCCATCAGGCCCTGAGGTTTTGTTATTTTTCATCTGTTTGATGGCAGTAGCTACCTCACCTAGGGATGGAGGATGACTGAGGTGGGTCATCTCTGGATGCTGAGGGGCCTGCTAGGTAGTCAGGACATCTGCTGTACATTGGTGTTTCGGTTGAGCAGTGAATGGTAGTGCTCTTTCCAGCACTGAAGGAGTCCTTCATCGTCTTTAATTATGAAGTTATCATCGGATGAGCGGAGGGGGGGAGGGGGGGTGGGGGCTGTGCCACGAGTGATTGGCCCATAAAATGTTTTTGTGGAAATCTAAAATTCGCCCATGTTGTGCTGATCTGCAATTTTTTTTTGTGTTTCACATGCTTTATTTTTAATCCAGTCGTTCTTTAGATTTCGAAGTTCCCGCTGGGATGCTGCTTTCTTTTTGTGGAAGGTAGCAGCTTTGGTCCGAGACTGAGGGTTGTTCAGCCAGTCGTTAAGGCAGCACATCTATCATCGACGAGTACATTGATTGCCAGGTCATTTTCATCAAACCAGTCCTGGTGTATTCTTTCGATCTGGCTGAGGGTGTCTCTGCAGGTTTTTGTCTTGACAGTATCGAGAATATCCCTTTGGCACTGGGATTTGGGTTGTTTGTTGTTGGATTGTTCATCAGCCCATGTTCAAGCTGCTGTCTGAAAGCATGTGCTACCGCTGGATCCTCCTGACGCTTAGTGTTATTACCTCCTCTGGAGGCTTGCTGCCCTCGCCGTTTTGGGGCGATGTGAAGTGATAGCTTTGCTTTGACGAGCCGATGATCTGTGTCGCAGTGCTCTAAGCCGTGCATGGCTCGGGTGATGAGAACTTTCCACAATCTCTTTCTCTGACAATGATGTAGTAAATAAGATGCCAGTGTTTGGATCGTAGGTGTTGCCACGAACCCTTGAACTTGTCGGCCTGCCTAAACAAGGTATTGGTGATAGTGAGGTTGTGTGCAGCACACTTGCTGAGAAGGAGTAGGCTCTTGGGATTACACTTGCCTATTCTATTTCTACCTATGGTTCCCTGCCAAATGTCAGTATCTCTGTCAACTCTGGCATAGAAGTCCCTAAGGAGCACAACCTTTTCTTCTCCAGGGTTAGAGGTTAGCACGCTCTTGAAGTCAGCATAAAAGGCCTCCTTGATGTCATCCTCTGCATCTAGTGTTGGGGCATATACTTCTGTAGGATGTGTTCGCGGATGGCAAAGCCAACTCCGTAAATGCTCTTTCTCTCCGCAGCAGGCTTACTCTTTCAGAAGAAGGTATAGCTAGACCCCCGTTCTGTGAGTTGACCCTCGTCTGGGAACCGGGACTCACTAATGGCTGCTATGACGATGTTATACCTAGCCAGCTCTTTTGCCACAAGGGCGGTTCTTCTTTCAGGACGCTCATCCAGAAGGGTCCCGACATTCCACGCAACGACTATAAGAGGTTGTATAGTTTGTTTTTGTTTGGGTCTGTGATTATGATCGTGTTTTTGATAGAATAAGGATAACCTTATTGGGTGCGGTTGCCCAGTCAGGTTGTTTTTTTAAGCAGGCTATGTTTAGGACACCTTTTCTAGCCCCCTCCCCATGTGGGGTGAGCGGAGTGGCTCCTCGAAAGGGTTGCCCAATCGAACAGACAGGACCGGTTGCACTGTTGGCTAGATCCCAATGCATAAACGACCTTGTTATCTGTGCCGCCCATGTGCAGAGTTGTGACGAGAGCCTCCTGGCAGTTATCTCTGGCTGTCCCCGTCGCCACTCGACCATTATCATAGGATTTTTGGGGGTATAGGGGTTTTGATGATGGTTAGAGGTATGATGGCTGCTCATGAGTTGATTTATGTGGTGAAGCAGAAACACAGGCTACAGCCACATAGCTTGGCTCTCCCTTTCCCTGATCCAGTGGTGCAAGTGCTGCAAAGACTGGGGAAAGGGAGAGTTCCAATGGACTGCCGATAGCCCAGTTTGTTGGGTTTCGCCTTAGTAGCTTATCCATTATGCATTGCCTTTGTCCACTGGTATAGTCGTTGGATTCCCATGGTGTGTCACCTTTTCCACCTATACCGCCGTTGGGGTCTTGTTGGAGCTCTGTAAGCATGTCTCCCTGATGAGGGGTTCCACTGCAGATTTTTCGTTTGGGCTTTACTCCTGTAGCCTTATTCCTACTAAGGTTAATTTGCTAGGCAGCGGGGCAATGGTTGGCAGGCGCCAGGACGTGTCCACATGCCAGTAGGCCTATGCACCGTCCCTCTGAGGCCCACAGCTACTCCGAGATCCCCTGCTGGTCTAGCCTTCGTCCACGAGGCCCCGAGTTACCGTGTGTTGTCACGAGGAGGTACAGAAAAAGTCTTGATAGGGAAGAGGCTGTACACACACACACACACACACACACACACACACACACACACACACACACTAAAACACAAACGAACACCGTGGCTGAAGTCGGCGCTCAAGGAGAGTCAACAGTGTCGTGATTTATTATTTTTACTGACCTTCGTAGCTTGAGAGAGTCTGTTGGTGGATTGAGGGAGTGTGTCTGTGATTGGTTGGTCTTGGAAGTCTCTCTGTGATTGGTTGGATCTGGAAATGTGTCTGTGATTGGTTGGTTCAAGAATACTGTGTCTGTGATTGGTGGGTTCAGGAAGATTGATTGGTGCGTTATATGTAATGCTTAGTTTGCTATAAGTCTCGTCCACCCTTAAGTACTCTCGTAAGTTGTTCTTGAAGCGTGAATTAAATTTCAAGACAAATAATAATTCAGTTTACCGAATAAATACAATTCCCGGTGACATAATTAACGAAAGTTAGGATGACCTCTGCGCTAGGATGGACCTTGTAAACGAGAAGACCTGTTGAGAGAAATGACTATAAAGACAGGAGATAAAAGAAGAAAATATCTAGTGGGAGAACATTTTTGATTGGAGAATAGATAACTTGAGAAAACGAACCTAATAGGCGACGGAACCTCGAGAGAACAGGCTTAGGTTGAAGGTTTAATAAAGTGGGAAACAAGATCTAAGGTGTGTATCAGAAAAGTACAAGTATTGGGATATCATGGCCACAACAGGTCGAGATGAAACTTCCAGAATGGGTATCAACAAATGAGAATTATCTATAAGGAAAGGCATATATAAGGGTATTAATTACAATAATATTAAAAGGAAGTGAAATAAAGTTGAGTGTGAAAGATGGTCGGGAATAAAAATGAAAAAATATTCGCTTAGTACCTCAGGCAATGAATCTCTTAAATGGGGGACGGAAACGGCAGATAAGGATTTGGGCAGAACTGTTCACACACACACTACACCCTTGACCACCGAAGGGTCAAGACGTGTCTGGCACTGCTCTGTCGGCGACCAGGTCAATTGTTATGTTGGCACACAACCTAACTCCCTCCCCTGAACCCCTCCACCTCACCAAAATATCACCAAATTCTCGCCAGAAGTTACTATTTCATTTCGTTAAGAAATGGAACCAGTGTTGAACAATGTTAGTAAGCAAATAGACAAACTAAAGCCTAATAAGTTACCAGGTCCCGATGAAATATATGCCAGAGTATTAAAAGAATGTAAGGAAGAGCTCATTATACCCTTTGCAAAGTTCTTTAACATGTCCTTAAAAACGGGTGTAGTACCAGAATCCTGGAGGATAGCTAATGTAATACCGATTTTCAAGAAGGGAGATAGATCACTATCCTCTAACTACCATCCAATCAGTTTAACATAAATTGTAGGCAAATTACTGGAAGCAATCATTTCAAACTCTATTCGAAATCACCTGGAGAAGCACAAGTTGATCAATGATTCCCAACATGGCTTCACAAGCGGGCGTTCATGTCTAACTAATCTATTAAAATTCTTTTCAGCTGTTTTCGAATCAGTGAACGATGGGCACAATTATGATGTGGTTATATCTCGACTTTAACAAAGCCTTCGACAGACTCCCCCACGAACGACTAATAAAGTATAGTGGAGGCTCATGGCATTGGAGGAGATATTCTAAAATGGATTAGGGCGTGGTTGCAGGACAGGAAACAGAGAGTGAGCATTAACGGCACTAAATCCAATTGGAGGAACGTCACTGGTGGAGTACCCTAAGGCTCAGTACTTAAACCATTATTATTTATTATATATATAAACGACATAGGTATCGGCGAAGACAGAAACATCAGTAAATTTTGATGACACTAAAATAGGGCGTGTAATTAAATCTGACGAGGACTCCGTAAATCTACAGGAAGATCTAAAAAAAAATTTTGAATGGTCTGAAAAATGGCAGATGAAATTCAATGTGGACGAATGTAAAGTACTCAGTCTAGGAGCTGCAAACACAGAAGCCAGTTACCTGATGATCGACGATGTAATAGAGAAATCCAACTGCGAGAAAAATTTAGGAGTAATAATAAGGAGGAATCTTCAGTCAGTAAACAATGTGTATTTGCTCGAATCAAGGCTAATAAAGTACTTAGGTTCATACAAAGGAGTGTTAGTTACAAGACTAGCGAGGTCATCCTAAAACTATATCTTGCACTTGTGAGACCTCACGTGGATTACGCAGTTCAATTATGGTCACCGTATTACAGAATGGATATTGAAGCCTTAGAAAGAATTCAGAGGAGAATTACAAGACTAATCCAGGGCATTAAGAACCTTGAGTACAGAGAAAGGCTAAAGCATCATTATTTGCACTCCCTTGAGAGACATAGAGTGAGGGGCGATATGATAGAGGTGTATAAATGGAAGTCAGGGCTAAACAATGGGGACATTACAAAGGTACTCAAATTATCCAACCAAGACCAAACTTGTAACAATGGTTTTAAATCAAACAAATTTAGATTTAGGAGCGAAATAGGTAAACATTGGTTTGAAAATAGAGCAGTGGACGAGTGGAACAAGTTACCAAACAGCATCATTAACTTGAATATGCTGGATAGCTTCAAACATAGGTTGGATGGATATATGGAAGGCATTAGGGTAAGTTACTTACGGTGGGAAGTGTATCCATTTCATGTTTGTGTCTTAGAGTCATTGTCTAGTAACGTAAATATTTTGATCTATTAAATGTGTCTGTGTCATTCAGTTAACTATTAAATAGCTGTTTTTAGAATTGGCGTTTAGAAGATTCCTCTTAAGAATATAATACCAAGTTAAAATAACTAACCGGCCACGCTACCAAACTTCCTCACTTTACAATCCTACAACAATAACTTCTTAATAAATCTTCTAAACGAACTTTCACCTGTTACATATATATCATGTAGATCCACAATGAAAACGTGGACAATTTTGACTTTAATATATGAATAGTGTGAATATTGGGTGAGAAACAATCGAGTCGTTACGTAACTCACACTGGTCTTGTTTCTGTGTGGTCGGGACTTTTTAAAACAAATCTATCCACAGTATCATTCACATACAATAGCATAACTAATTGTATATGCGTTGGCCAATATTCTCACTCTTCATTCTTTTGTATCCTGTTGACATGTCAGAAGAAGAAATTCCTGACGATATCACGATGTCAGCCACCTCGTAGAACAAGTTCGTTATACCGGAAGAAGTACCAGAGAGGAGCCTCGAATTATATACTGTATACTAACTTAGTTTTTAGTTTAACAAATTTATTGGCAAAGCTTGTAGTACAGTTTGCCTATTCTGAGTAATTCAGTCAGGTCTTGACACTGAGGGTGGTATCACTTCTCACTGCCACGCAGGACAGAGGTTCATACACAAAGAAATACATCATATTCATTAACAGCTATAAATGTATAGAGGTCAGATTCATATGGGTAATGTCACTGTTCACTGCCATGCAGGACAGAGGTTCGTACACAAAGAGTTGCATCATATTCATTGACAGTACATATGCATATATGTACACACACACATACACATATACATACATATACATATATACATATACATATACATGTACACATATATACACACATACATACACATATACACACATACATACATATACGTCGGTCAGATTCATGTGGGTAATGTCACTGTTCACTGCCATGCAGGACAGAGGTTCGTACACAAAGAGATGCATCATATTCATTGACAGTACATATACATATATGTACACACACACATACACATATACATACATATACATATATACATATACATATACATGTACACATATATACACACATACACACATACATACACATATACACACACACACACATACACATATACATACATATACATATATACATATACATATACATGTACACACATATACACACATACATACACATATACACACATACATACATATACGTCGGTCAGATTCATGTGGGTAATGCCACTGCTCACTGCCGTGCAGGACAGAGGTTCGTACACAAAGAAGGAAATACATCATATTCATTAGCAGTATATATAGGTCAGTGGATCACATACATTGGAGTCATATTCTAATTGAAGACTAATCAGTGTGGGCTAGCAAATTTGGGATAAACAGCAAGAATGTCCTCAAGCACACCTGATTCAATGAAGTAATTACATAGTTCAAGATACAATAAGTCAGGTGGCCTGAAGTCTTTGACAGTGTCACATTCAATAATATAGTGTTCAAGTGTATGCTTTAAAGGTGTATCACAAAGTCTACATGCTGAGTGTTCCGGTATGGGTACAGCGTTACTAACTTGCCAGATGTGTCTGTATCCTAGTCTAATTCTGGCCAAGACTACATCACATTGTCTGGTTCTGTCCTTATGCTGGCCATACCGGTACCTCTTGTCACACAATTTGTCATATTTACTAATGCTACAACTGTCAGGTCTCTCTGCATTTCTCACTTCTTCTAGATCAGAGTTCATGATTCTGACTTGAATGTTTTTAATTACAGCATTGGACAGGCCAAGGTCACGGTCAACATTTTCTTTCTTACGTGCCTCATTGGCCAGTCTCTCAGCACGGTCATGATACCTGATTCCAACATGGGACGGAATCCACACAAATTCGATACGAAAGTTGTTCTCATTGGCAGTTATCACATTCCTTTTAATATCACATACAACTTTAGACATAGAGCCTGACGGGCTATTCATTGATTTCAAAGCACTTTGAGAGTCACAGAATATCACCCCACCTCCATTATTCTAACTGATTTGTTTACAAAAAGCTGGATCTGGAAAATCAATCTGTTTTTATGCATGTCTATATTTTGTTGACTTAAGACCATTTTAAACGTTTACATCGCCCAGTTTATAAATTGAAACTGCCAATTCTATTAGCCAGACATCTGTAAATTGCATTGAAGTTATTCTAAACCACATAGTGTGAAATAGGTACACTCACGCGCCATAGATTCCATGCACCCTCTACCCCTATTCCTGGCTCGAGGGAAGTCGTAGTCAGGGCTGCAAACCGAACGGTCCCTCTTATGTAGTAATGTTAAGTATAGTGATGATAAAGAAAGTGTTGTGAAGTCACTAAAAAACCTGTATCGTGCATATATTCTCTTAAATATTACATCATCAACTGCTATTCGTACAATCACGCGAAGCGCCACTGAACGATAAGTGAGGGGGGGGGGGACGTTCGGTTTGAAGCCAAGGCTACGACTTCCATCGAGTCAGGAGTAGCGGTAGAGGGTGCATCAAACTATGGCGCAATGTTTGTGTGACGGATTAACCTATTTATGTAATGAGATGCAACCATTTTAAAGCCTGCATTACATTTCCCTATTTCACTGCACTTTCCTAAAATATTTACATAATCTTTTTTTGTAACCATAGATAAAGCTAAAATACATCGAACACGTAGGTATGGATTATCTCTTGAATTGGGTGTAAGTAATCTTGGGTTTAACTTTTTTTGTGTACGAGATGACGCTGTCCCTACCTAGTGTTCATTTGTAACAGACTTCACCTTATATTAGGTTGTAATAACCTAACAAAAATAGCGTAACTTTAGTAGAGAAATACCACAATAAGCTCACTAGTTTTATTTCCAGACCAGAGCTACTAAAAAAAATAGAAGAAAAAATGTAACTCGTATAATATTATGTAATATCTCAATATTTTAAGATCATAAGATAAAACTTAATGTGAAATAAGGAATACTTTATATTACTAAATAAAATAATAGGTAAAAAATAATATAAGAATGAAACAGATATAACCTTAATGAAATATCAGGCTACACTCTTGGGCTAAAACTGACATCAGCGAAATAAATGTCTAGCATAGTATTTCCAACACGGTATAGGTAATATTACATCATTAGTTATAGTAAATATACTTCTACAACTACTGTGATGTTTATATTGTCTCTGTGACCAAAGGAAAACAAAAATTATCCGTTGCTAAAATCAAAAGTGACTTCCATTATTTTTTATAATTAGGATAAATATATTTGAATATATTACTCGATAAAGTTATTATCATCAGGTTACAGACAATGAGGGGTCATGGTCTTACCTGAACACATCCTAACATCACTATATTGTTATCATTCATTTCCTGGCGTTATTCTGTCATCCTAAAATGTATACAAATTACCTAAAAGTTATATATTAATTGATGAAGAACACTATCTTAAAAGTTATTCTTAAGAACATAAAAAAAAAACGACAAATGTAAATATATTAAGCAGTTATCCTTCGTTAATTAGGTCTGTTATTTCTTAAATAAAGAAAACGATGGTTCAAAAATATCGTTAACTATTGATTTTAGCAACGGATAATTTTTGTTTTCCTTTGCTCACAGAGACAATATAAACATCACAGTAGTTGTAGAAGTATATTTACTATAACTTATGATGTAATATTACCTATACCGTGTTGGAAATACTATGCTAGACATTTATTTCGCTGATGTCAGTTTTAGCCCAAGAGTGTAGCCTGATATTTCATTAAGGTTATATCTGTTTCATTGTTATATTATATTTTACCTATTATTTTATTTAGTAATATAAAGTATTCCTTATTTCACATTAAGTTTTATCTTATGATCTTAAAATATTGAGATATTACATAATATTATACGAGTTACATTTTTTCTTCTATTTTTTTAGTAGCTCTGGTCTGGAAAAAAAACTAGTGTGCATATTTACATTTTCCTCCTCAAGTTGCGCTATTTTTGTTAGGTTATTACAACCTAATATAAGGTGACGTCTGTGACAAATGAACACTAGGTAGGGACAGCGTCATCTCATACCTAAAAAAGTTAAACCCAAGATTACTTACACCCAGTTCAAGAGACAATCCATACCTACGTGTTCGATGTATTTTAGCTTTATCTATGGTTACAAAAAAAGATTGTGTAAATATTTTAGGAAAGTGCAGTGAAATAGGGAAATGTAATGCAGGCTTTAAAATGGTTGCATCTCATTACATAAATAGGTTAATCCGTCACACAAACATTGCACCATAGTTTGATGCACCCTCTACCGCTACTCCTGACTCGATGGAAGTCGTAGCCTTGGCTTCAAACCGAACGTCCCCCCCACACCCCTCACTTATCGTTCAGTGGCGCTTCGCTTGATTGTACGAATAGCAGTTGATGATGTAATATTAAAGAGAATATATGCACGATACAGGTTTTTTAGTGACTTCACAACACTTTATTTACCATCACTATACTTAACATTACTATATAAGAGGGACCGTTCGGTTTGCAGCCTTACTACGACTTCCCTGGAGCCAGGAATAGGGGTAGAGGGTGCATGGAAACTATGGCGCGTGAGTGTACCTATTTCACACTATGTAGTTTAGAATAGCGTTAATGCAATTTACAGATTTCAGGCTAATAGATTTGGCAGTTTCGATTTATAAACTGAGCGATGTAAACGTTTAAAATGGTCATAAGTCAACAAAATATAGACATGCATAAAAACAGATTGATTTTCCAGCTCCAGCTTTTTGTAAAGAAATCAGTTAGTATACAGTATATAATTCGAGGCTCCTCTCTGGTACTTCTTCCGGTATAACGAACTTGTTCTCCGGAGTGGCTGACATTGTGATATCGTCAGGAATTTCTTCTTCTGACAGGAAAGCTGACCAGTGT